>NW_026068020.1:1805598-2042007 GCF_014885135.2 Alexandromys fortis
CCCCCCCTCCCCCCCCTCCCTCCCCCCCTCCCCCTCCCCCGCTCTCTGCCCCTCCGTCCCCCTCCCTCTATCCCTCTCCCCCCCTCCCTCCCCCCTCTCCCCCTCTCTCCCTTCTCCCTCCCTCCCTCTCTCCCTTCCTCTGGATACCGGAGAAATCAGGGTCTCTTCTTGGGGAATCATTAATAAAATAATTTAAGAATGAACTCAAACAGGACAATTTTATTATCGTTTCGAGATAATCACGGGGCAGGCCAGCTGCCCCATAAATTTGAGCTGCCACCCAGAAGAGGAGCCTGGATGAGAGAAGGAAGAAATCCACACCATTGAGGCTGGCATGGCGGGCGGACCCGCGGCAGACAAGTAAACACTGTGGTGCAGAGGAGAGCTCAAGAGAAAGCAATGAAACTCCAGACGTCGGGGAAACCAATGTATTTAGTAAAATGCTTAGAAAAGAGAAAGAGATGAAGGAAAAGTTATGCTTTTCCTGAATAATTCAGAGAAGCAGGCAGATTAGCAGTGAGATTCTAGAAAGGGTGAGGATAGCATCTCATTAAAGGACTTCTTCTACCTCTCTAGCATGGCTGAAGGTGACTCTACCTTCCTAAGGGTGATCCCTTGTCCAAGTGAACATTCAGCTGGTTGGATCGCCCAAATCAGTCAAGATTTCTCCATTCCCAAGAAGCCCGGGGCTGGCTTGGGCTAGCAGTTATTCCCCGTTGGTTGTAGGCAGGACACACCGGTCACTTTACTAAAGTTGGGTATTCTTATGTGCCCTTCCCAAGCCATGCTGGTTGGGTAGACGGTAAATACATGCACAGTCTAGATGTCCTGATGCTGGATAGGCTCGGTGGGACCCCTCTGGTGTCCTGTCATCTTACAGTGTGTGCAATACCTGCTCTTTCCTGCCTAAGCCACATCCATTTCAGGAGCAGGCAGCCCATCCCCAGTCTTGGAGCTCCCCGACATTCCAGAGTCAAGGTCAAAGTGTAGCCAGTGACCCTCACCCCATCTTTTCCTTGTCTTACAAGGGACATATGAGCGCAGAGTGATGGTGTGAGGGTTGGCGTCTTTCCCCTGCTGGCAGACCTCCTCAGGACCAGGACCCTGAAGGTGGGAAGGAAAACCAGCCCCAGGCTGCTGAAGGAGATGGCTCACCTCCACTCAGTTCCTTAATCCTGGGGGAGGGGCAGTGAGGGCCCCAGAGCCTTAAGTGCACTCAAGTCTGAGCCTGCAGATGTTTTCCAGCTGTTTTTCATTGTCCGCAGCGGCCTAAAGAGGAAATGGGCCTCGTCAGCAGAGCCAGGGGAGGGCTGCACACTGCTTCAGAGACAGGCTGGATTTCTTTGAGGACATAAGGACGCAGCTCCTGAGAGAGGGCGCAAGTTGACGTCAGACCTTGTAGCCTGACAGGTAACCCAAGTGCTACCTCCTATCTTCAGACTCCCTTGCCCTTCTGGTCACACCGTCACATGCCCTGCAGTCCCAACCCCCACAGCAAAGGTTTTACACCTTGAGGGTGGCAGTGAAGAACGTGTGGGTTCAGTCAGCTTAGGCAGATCTGGGTGGATCTGGAGGGCTTGCGTGGGGCCAGCCAGCAGGAGGAGAAATGGTTTGCAGCTGCAGAGGGCTATCCCAGGCCTAGGGGACTTGAATTTCCTGCTACAGACCTAGTGACTCCCATGGGTCAGCACACAGCTGAGAGCTCTCCAGTGCCCAGGAATGATCCCACAGCTTTTCAGGATGAGTAAGAACATGGACACAACCTGCAGAAACCATATGGAGGTTAGACGGGGCCACTAGCCTATTTCCGGGGAATAGTCTCTTCCCCAGAAAATGAATCAACACTTAAGCTTCATCTTAGACAAATTTAACTCCAAACAGACCCTGTCATTAAATGTAAAACTCAAACCCATAGGCTGTTAGGAAATAAACACAGGGCAAAACAAAGTCCCTGGGATCCAGGACAAGATGAAGAGCCCTAGCCCTAGCCTCATCCCTTCTGTGTGGCTCTACCCTTCAGGAGAGCCACTCTGAGGGTGAAGTCCTCACCTGCTCAACCCTTTTCTCCAGGACACGGAGCAGGGTCAGAATGTAGCATCTTCACCTCACACGCTGGTGAACACATGCCCGAGCTGAATGCCTCTCAGATGATACTGTGGGGTTTTGGCATCAGATAAACAAACTAGACCATTGTCTAAGTGAAGGTGGGGTGGAGTCTGCTGGCTGGGGGCCTTGAGGAGAGACCAATGACGAGACTGGCAGGCTTTGCTTTGCAGTGGGCAAAGGCTTCCCTGGCTTTCCTGGGCTCAGCTTCTGCAACCTCCTTCGCAGCAATCCTCTGGCAGCTCTGCAGTGGCTCCGGCTGGAATAGCAGAGCAGGGAGCACCAGCATTTCCTGAAAATACTATTTCATGACCTTTGGCGGAAATGTGACTGAGGGGATTTTGCTGTGGGTGCTGGGAAATGGATGAGATATCAAAGATTCTGTGGAAGTCTCCACTCCATATGGGTTTCTCCCAGGCTCATGGAGGATGAATGCAAGAAAGTGTCTCAGAGGAGGAGGAGGAGGAAGGGGAGGAGGGGCACACAAAGCAATGCTCTTCTGAAGGGACAACAGAGAAGAGGAGGGAGGAGGGGAGGGGAAAGAAAGGGGAGGTTGGAAAGGGAGGAGGAGAGGAAAGGATAGAAGGTGAGGGGAGAGAGGAGGAAGGAAGGACAGAGAGGGGATAAAAGGACGAGGAGGAGGGGAGTGGGGAAATGGAGAGGAGGGGAGAGAGAAAAGGGGAGGAAGGCAGGGAAGAGGATGGAAGGGGAAAGGAGAGAGGGGGAGGCAGGTTAATGGATGGAGAGGAGGAGGAGGGAAGGGGAGGAAGAGAGGAGGAGGAGGGAAGGGGAGGAAGAGAGGAGGAGGAGGGAAAGGGAGGAAGAGAGGAGGAGGAAGGGGAAGGGGAGGAGGATGGGGAAGGGGAGGTGCTTTGGGAAGGCAGGTACAGGTCTCCTGCCATGTTCTTTCCCAGCCACAGGGTCCTGCAGATCAGCTTTGCTTTCAGTCTGTGCTGGTGGGAAGGAAAATAACAGGGAACAGTTGAATAAATAAAGCTCCCAGCTCAAATGTGGCCACAGAGATCATATTTTCCCTAATCTCCCATCTTGGCATGCTGAGGGGCGCTTGATTTCACATTTTTAAAACTTATTTTTTGAGAATGTCATACGTGTATGCAATGAGTTTTGATCAAATCCACACCATTTCCGCTTCCACCTCTCCAACTCCTCTCCTTCCAATTCTCCCTCTTCATTTACTGTGCCCTTTCTTTTAACCCAGAGAGCCTATTAGGTGCTTCGTGTGTGTGTGTGTGTGTGTGTGTGTGTGTGTGTGTATGGTTGAGTATGTATATGAGTGGGTATGTTTGTGTGTGAGGGTGGATAGATATGTAATTGGATATGTGTGTGTGTGAATGTGTATATGTATGCGGGTATATGTGTGTATGTATGACTGGGTGTATATGTAGGTATGGATGTGTGTATGTGAGTATGTGCATATGTGTGTGGGTGTATGGGTTGGTGTGTAAGTGAATATTGTGTGTATGTAGATACGTGTTTGTGGGTATGTGTGTTCATGTATGTATGTGTGGGGGTGGGTATGTGTGTATGCGTGGGTATGTGTGTCTGTATGTGTGAATATGTTTGCATATATGTATATTGGTATATGTGTGCATGTTTGTATGCTTGTGTATGCATGTATATATATGTGTGTGTATGTGGGTCTGTGTGGGTGGGTTTGTGTATGCAGGTATGTATGTGTGTGCATGTGTATGTGTGTATATGTGGGTCTGTGTGGGTGGGTTTGTGTGTGCATGTATGTGTATGTGTGCGTATTTGTGTGTATGTGTATGTGTGCGTATTTGTGTGTATGTGTATGTGTGTGTGTGTATGTTTATGGCTGAGTGGTTGGGTGAATGATTGGATGTGTGGCTGTATGTGTGGGCAACCTCCAGAGAGAGAACCTTCCAGAGGCTGCAGCCCTTAAGAGGACTTTCCCTCCCGTCATAGGCATCAACTCCTCAGCTAGGAGTGGACGGTTCCTGGGCTCTCTTCTGGCCTCATGGGAATCTGCTCAGGTCAAGAACCGCCTAGGAACAGGAAGCAACACTTGTGCCCAGAAGCGTGTAAGTACGGAGGCCTGGCTCCTTATTCCACGCGTCCAAGTTGCTACAGCTCTGCGCATACCCTTTGCTGAATTCTGGCCTGCAATCCGCCAACGCTTGCTTGCTTGTGTTCAAGCTTGAGTTCTCTATTCCTAGGCAGTTTACCGCCCACGCCTGGGGAACAATGCCACCCACATTGTGCCGAGTCCTCCCACATCAATTAACACAATTAAGCCAACCTTTCCCCAGACATGCCCACAGGCCAAGCCAATGCAGACAGTCTGTCATTGAGACCTTCCTGGGGGATCCTAGATTGTGTCAAGCTGACAATTAAAGCTCACGACCATAGCCACTGTGACCAGAATATGGTGTCATTCTCAATTTCGCATGCTAAAAACCTAGCCCCAAGTCTAGAGTAGAATAGATGGGAGTTTAGGGGTGTAGATGAGGTCGTAAGAGCGGGGTCCTCATCAGTGCATGCACAGTCCTCAAGGAGTTCAGTTCCCCTCTCCATCACACACAAGGGGAGGGGGAAGAGGGGCCATGTGTCTATGAACCAGGAGGCAGCCCTCAGCTGAGACCAAAGCTTCTGGTGACAAGACCGTAGACTTCTCTCTCGCTGTTGACAGCCCACCTAGCATGTAGTGATTTGTGGGGCGGCTTACGTGAGCTATGGTAAGCGCCCTGGCTGTGTGCCTGTCTGATCCACCTACATCACCCCTTGACGCCTCTGGTGACAACTTTGCATCGATGTTGAACTTGCTTTTGTGGTAGCTGAGTTCTGCATTGTTAGCTCAAGATGAGGGTTCATGAGCTCTTGTTAAATCTCTTTTGGACACCCATAATTAAGGAACTGTTTAACTTGGAAAGCTTGGCAGAAACCAAAAAAGAAAAAAGAAAAAGACTGGAATCTTTGGGGGCTCATGAAATTGGCCTGGCTTAGCTGCCTCAAGAGACACATGTAATAGGCTTTTTAGGTTAGAGTTCATGACTCCTGGGGCACTGTGTTCCTTCACTTTGGGTTTTCCTCAGAGTCAAGGAAGCTTGGAAGCTTGACAGGACCATTGGTCTTAGACATAATCTTGGGTATCCTGTATGATTTGCAAACATCGTTGTATTCTGGCAACTACCATTGTATCGACCCTGGAAATTGCCACTATATTCTGTTTCCGAGAAGGGTTTAAAAGTCTGATTGCTCTCAATACGATTGTTGCAGCCCTAGTCTTGCTGTGGCCCCTCCAACCTGAACCTGGTTTAATTTTTCGCCAGCCCTATTAGGTAACCCTGGCCCAGTGAATGCTACAAGATCCCAAACCAAACAAACATGCAATTTTGTGTCTCACAAACCTTTGGATGACAAGAATGAAGCTGAGAGCCTCCCCATGGGTTCAGACGGCCACTCTATTAGCAAGAGTACATGACAACTTAATTTTAAAAAAGATTAATTTTAATTCTCTGTGTGTGAATGTCTATGTAAGGGACAACTGTCAGTGCAGATGATGGAGGAGGCCAGAGAAGGTATCAGATTTCTTGGAGCTGTAGTTATAGGTGGTTTGAGATGCCCAGTGTGGGTGCTGGGACTCGAACTCAGGTCTTCTCCAAGAGCAACACACTCTCTTGATTGCTGAACTACCTCTATCTTCCCTTCGCTTCAAACTTTTACAAATATAAATGGTTCCTTTTTGTGATAGCAATCAAGCAAAAGTCTGGATGTGTCATATTCTAACCTGATGAGTTAAGGTTTCCTTAGAGTTTTGAAATCCATTTTAATTAGGATAATTTGACAAGTCAAAAATTCGACACTCTTCCATTTCTTTGTCTTTTCCTCCTGGTGTTAGGGATTGAGCCCAGAGCTGCACTCCGTCACGTGATATACCACCCAGCCTGTTCTTGGTCCCATTCATTCTTCCTTACACAGACATCTGAGTGCTGCAAGGACAGCTTGTTTGTCCCAGCTGCCCAGAACCAAAATAATCACACAGAAACCATATTATTTAAATCACTGCTTGGCCCATTAGCTCCAACTTCTTATTGACTAACTCTTACATCTTAATTTAACCCATCTCCATTAATCTGTGCATCACCAAGAGGTTGTGGCCTACCAGCAAAGTTTCAGCACATCTATCTCTGGTGGCTTACGGCGTAAATGAACGGCAGACAGAAATTATAATAAAATATTCAGGTTTAATAAAGGAAGTACTTATAAGACCAAGATTCCTGCGAGGAACAGGGAAACAGAAGAAGGGGAAATGATGGAGGAGGGTCATCTTTCTATCTGTTGCTTTCATTGGTTAATAAAGAAACTGCTTGGCCTTTAATAGGACAGAAAATTAGGTAGGTGAAGTAGACAGAACAGAATGCTGGAAGAAAGAAGCCGAGTCAAGCAGTCACCATGATGCTCCCACTACAGACAGATGCAGGTTAAGGTCTTTCCTGGTAAGCCACCTTGTGGTATTACACACAATATTAGAAATGGGTTAGATCAATATGAAAGAGCTAGCCAATAAGAGGTTAAAACTAATGGGCCAAGCAGTGTTTAAAAGAATACAGTCTCCGTGTAATTATTTCGAGGTATAAGCTAGCCAGGTGGCTGAGAGCTGGGAGGCAGAAAGTGGCCCGCTCCTCCACACAACAGGTGGCAGCTCCAGTTCCAGCTCCATGGCTTCTCTCTGACTCCACCTTCCTTCTCCCAGCATTCAGTTTAGTTTCCCCCACCTCTTTTCTCCTATAGTGCTGCAATAGGCCCAAAGCAGTTCCCTTATTAACCAATGGTATTCACAGTATACAGAGAGGAATCCCACATCATCTGAGCACTGTGTGTCTTGCCCCAGTACAGGAAAAGGTGCCATGGATAGACTCTGGGCCTTGAAGAACTGTCCTCTGGGCAAGGAGGACACAAGCTGCACAAAGAAGAGCATTTCTGCTGTGGGAGGAGCTCTGAGGTGCTGTGATGTCACTGTGGGGTGGGGAAGCCTTCCTTGGGGGATTCCTCAGGTGGGCCTATCTGAGCAGCAATGGGGGAGGATTGGAACCAGGATAAGGGGCTGCAGGCAGATGAGGGGTCAGGTCTGGGGGTTGTCCACACACACCGCCTGCTCTGGTGAGGGTCAGTCGTTAAAGGATTGCCTCCTTGAGATGTCCAGCTGGCTTCTCAAAGGTCACACTTCTTAAGGACAATTTCCGGCTCAGAGTGTGTTTGTTTCTTCCTGTCCTCAGCCAGTTCCTGTGAACCTTGGGCTCCTCTCATGTAAAGCTGGCTTGAGGACTTCCCTTCTTGGAACCGGGCTAGAGTCCCCCCACCCAGTGCTCCCCCAACTTCTGCCCCCCCACCCCTCGCTGCCCACTTCTGCCTGGCCAGGTATCACAATCAGAGCTGTAGCAGGCTTTCTTTGCCTCCTACCCGCGTCCCCTCCATCCTCCTTGGCTCGCCTCACCCCAGTGCAGTGCTTGCTCAACTCATTTCCTTTGGCCTCAGTTTTTACAGGAGCAGAGCTAAGGAGCCTATTGCAATTTACTGCATATTTAGCAAGTGTCCTATGGCCATACATGCCAGTTGTTCTCAGTCAGGGGACAGCTGATCTCTGTCCAAACCCCAGAGCTTACTGAGGGGGGCTGGTAAACTCTGTGTCCACTCTGAGCCTTACAGTTATGTTGGCACCTAAGCTGATGTCTTTCTGCTTTTCTGCTCTAGTCTCCCTCTCCTCCCCTCTCCTTCCCTCCCCTTTTTCCCCTTCCGTCTCCTCCCCTTGCTCTCCTTTCCTTCCCTTCTTTCCTTACCCTCCCTTCTCTTCTTTTCCCTCCCCTCCCCCTCTCTTTGACTCTTCCCTTTTCCTCCCTCCTTCTCCCCTCCCCCACTCCTTTCAAGCAGAGAACCCTGAGGCTCTAGGACTTCACTCCACATGGGTCACCTGCTCACACTATGGTTGCCCTGAGTAAGCGAGTTCTTGGGAGGAATGTGGGCTCCCTGCACGGCCCTGAATACCTCTGTTCCACTTAGCAGCCTTGCAACATTGCAGCAATTACACTCGAAGAAACATCTGTGGATTTTTTAACTATGAAATCAAGACTGGTGTTGCTCAATATGTAGACAAAATATAGTGTTCCCCCCTCTACAAAGAATGGGTCCCATATGGTGGTGGGTCCGTGCTACTTACTGAAGACTGCTGAGAGCAGGCACTGGGGTGGGTGCTGGGGCGGGTGCTGGGGCCCAACCAGGATCTGCCCGCCCGTCTTTTTCCTCTCCTAGGCTACTCCACAGAGACACCATATTCCATCTGCCTCCAGGCCCTTCTTTAAGTAGGGATGGTGATGATCCAGGGCTTTTTGGGGAGTCAAAGGGGGTCTTATTCAGCAAGAAGCCTGTGCTCAGGGAGCTTCAGGTCATCAGGGGGTGGAGGATGGGGCATCAGGTGCCACAGTCCCCATAGAAACTGGAATCCAAATCCGGAGTGAATGGTGCCTATTTCTTGCCTGGCCACACCTGCTAGCTTGATGTTGACCAAGGTCAAATGCTTTTCTTCTTCCTGTCACGGCTCTTTGGCATGCCATCCTGTCAGGTGTCATTGTTTGCCCAACACTGGCTTTCAGGACTGGCAAGTGACTGACCCAAAGGTCTCTCTTCACATCAGTTGTGGGGACATTCAAGCATCTGCGCTATAAACCTGGGCATCTGCCCAGAGCAGGGGCTCTGTGTTTCCCCAGGGAATGGCTGCTGGTGTAAGTGGCTGCTTGGGCGTGACACCACAGACCCTATTACTCTGAGAGAAAAGGCCAGCTCTACTCCAAGGTGTTCCTGCTGCTAAAAGCAGGAAAATGAGGGACTCCATAGGGAATATTCTAGAAAATTGTTTATGGATTTAAAAATTACTTTCAGCTTGAATGTGCACATTATTCTCGGAGGGCCCCTCTCCCATGCCCACTTGAGCCCCTGGAGACTCAGGGTTGTTGCAAGTTAGGTAATTAATTATTCATAAGTTTGGGGATACAGACAAGTGTCATGTTGCAAGGCTTTGACTGTAGAGATCTTTCAGATTAATTTCTTTTTTTTTCTTTTTTTTTTTTTTTTGGTAATTAACAGAATCAACCATGCTCCTGATTTTTAAGCAACCTTGAGGTTTTCACAGCGTGATGGCGGCAGACGAAAACCAAGTTCAGAGCTTCACTCTCAGGAGGGGAAGTGAGGAGGCTCAGCAGAGGGCAGTGGCTGTTGTTTTTGAGATCTCGCCACCTCCCAGTGCCCCATGAAGTCTTCTTTTAGCCCAGACAGACTCTGTAGTCCACGCTGGCCTTGAACTCAGGAGGGAGATCTTTTGCATTTCGTTTTCCTCAGCTCTGGGTTTACAAGTGTGAGCCACCATGCCTGGCTTCTAGGTCTTTGTGTCTGCTTTTTGAATCAGGGTCTTCTTAAAGACCAGGCTGGCCTTGAACTCACAGACATCTGTTTGCTCCTGCCTCCCGAGTGCTGGGATCAACTCTGCACCACAATGCCTGGCAAATGTGTGATCTAAGGCTCTAATGAGTTCTAGGGGGTCTGAACTCAAGTCTTTGTGTTTGTGCACCGAGCACTTTACCAAATAACCTCTTAGTTCAAATCTTTTGCTCATTAGCTTTAATTAAGAGTTCTTTAATTACAGAAGGTTTTCTGTTAGTTCTTTCAGAATTTCCCCTTCCGTGTCTTGAGGTTTTATTGGCTCTCTATTTGTCTTTCCACTACATACATTCTTTTTATTTTTGCTCTGCTTTCTTGGGGATTTTCTCAGCTCTTTACTGTTGGCTTTAACTCGAGTTTTTCTCACTTCACCATTTATTGATTGACTTGGCCTTTGGCTTTAATGTTAGGAATTGTTTACAATTAGGGTCTATGGGCTGATCAGATGGCTCAGCAGGCGAAGGGGTTTGCTGTGCAAGCCTGGTGACCTGGGTTCGGTCCTTGGTACCCACATAAACACAGAAAGAGAGAATCAACTTCACAAAGTTGTCCTGTAACCTCCACATAGGTGCTGTCAAATAACATGGGCGAGCTCGTGCGCGCATGTGCGCGCGTGCGCGCACACACACACACCAATAAATAAAATAAAACACCACCATCATCAACAACAAAAGCTCCGGGCCTTAGAATGGGTGGGGTCTGGTCCCAAAACAGGGATGACTTGGGCTGTCCTGCAGTGACCTGGAGGCCAGCTGGTGTGCTCCCTAGGGACCAGTAGCAGGTGGTTTCTGTGGCTGTTTCATTTGTGACTAGCTGATTTTTTTTTTCTAGAAAATGGCCATCTACCAGCCTCTGTGGCTGAGGTATTGTTTGCTGGTATCCTGGGCTGGAGGACAGGACTGGCGTTCTATGTCCAGGGTCCACGGCTTCCTTCATCTCTGGTTTTCATTTCTTCTGAAGTGCTCTCCGCTGTGCCTCTGTACCTTTGCCTGTGCCCAAGGGAATAAACTACTCATCTCCGGGTAGCAGGGTGTGGAGCCTGACTGAGGCTCTTTGTGGACCGTTAAACTACTCCCTGGTTCCGGGAACACTGGTTTTGTTGCCTGGGTGGAGGAAGCCTTTCTCCATGGCATCCGTGGCTTCTGTGAGCCTTCCTGGGTACCATGGCAGCCAGACAGCTACTCGCACACATCCTTCCCTTAGAACTGTATATCCTCTACCTTTTCTATGCCTCTCTCACCTCCTGCTTCCAAGTTGTGACTTTCGCTATAATTACGTCCAGGTTTTGCTGAACGTGATGTTTAGTCTTTTTATTTTCCTGGTGTCTTCGATAAAGGGTGTTTTTTTTTTTTTGGAGGTAATGGAAATGGAAGAATTTTCTTTATTCCTGCAGGTTCTTAAAACTGAAGCTGCTCTCTGTATTTTCCTTTGAGTTTAAAACACAAAAATAAACTGTAACAGGGCATTTGTTCCCCCCCCCCGGAACCCTGTTCCTACTTGGAAGAGGCTTATTGGACTGAATTCAGTATGACCCCAAAGTCCAAACGCAACAGGGCTTTTTTTTCCACATCTCAAACATGCCATGTCCTGTGATGTTGGGGCCGAGGCTCCTCAGAGAAGATGGAGAAGCTGGTGTGAGCTCAGAGGAGCCAGGGGCTTCAGTCAGCTCATGTTCCACTGTGCGGTTGGTGACAGCATGCAGGTCTGGCAGCCTGTGTGTCGGAAATGATCAATGACCCAGCTCACCTAGGGAATCAGGAGTGACAGTCAGGTTACTGGCTTCTCACAAAGCAAAAAGATCTGCAGTTCTCATCCCAGCCACTTTGTGGGGTTCACCATCACCTCGGAAGCAAACCTCTGAGCATGTACATATGTGGAAATGTTAATACTAAGAAAGGCCCACCCTAAATGTGAAGGGTGTTGGTCTATGCTCTGGGGATTGAACTGAATACAAAGGAGAGAATGAGCTGGGACTAATATTCCTCTCCTCTGCTTCCTGACCATGGGTGCCTCCTTTATGCGCAAATTAATCCCACACCAGTTATGATTTAAAGGGATATTTATTTAGGGGGTAAAACTCATGAAACACCAACCGTCAGGAAAGGAGCCTAGTCGCCGGAGCAGGAACCAAGTGTGGGAACCAAGAGAGAGTGGGCCGAGGTTTGCCGCTCTTTTTTAAAGATAAATAGACCACGCCCCAGTGGGCTGGTATTTCAACAGCTATTGGCTGAAGGAGTGGAAGGTGCTCCTGCAGCACAATGGGCTCCTACTTCAGAGACTATTGGATGAAGGAGCGGAAGGTCCTCCTGCAGCACCTCCTGCTCCGACCAGCATGCCTTCCCTGCCCTGATGGTGATGGACTGCATGACCGGGGCATGCTTTGGTCAGGAGTCTTATTTCAGCAACAAGAAATAGAATCAATACAGTGGCAAATACAATGTGCTTCTCTGGACCATGGTGGTCTACATCACATCAAAGTCAGGGGCCTCATCCAGTCCTTTCCACCACCACTTGAGACCCCTTCTGAGGGTGGGTCCCTCTGAGTGTCTTGTAGTATAACACAGTTCAAGTATTGTGATTAAAGCCTACAGAAATGTGTTTTCCAGTGTCCAGGAGGCCAGAACTCTGAGATCAGGGACTAGAAGGGCCATGTTCCTTCTGCAGGCTCCAGGTGGTCCTTGCAGGCAGCTGCATTCCTCCAGTTTATGCCTCTGTTTGCACACGGCTTCTCCCTTTAGCTGTGTCTGTGCCCTCATCCTTTTATTTCTTTTCAAAAGCTTGTTTTAGTTTTATGTATATGAGCGTGTGTCTGCATTTATGTGCACCACAAGAGTGTAGTACCCATGGAGGCCAGAAGAGGGACCCAGATCCCCTGGAGTTGGAGTCACAGATGGTTGTGAGCCTCCAAAAGCATGATGGGAATTGAACCCCAGTCCTCTTCAAGGTCAGTGAGTGCCCTTAACTGCTGGGGCATCTCTGCAGCTGCAACACACTTTGATTTCTTATGACGACATTATTTATTGGCTTTAGGAGCCAGGTAACCAAAGACAATCTTGTTTCAAAATCCTTCATTGTATCTACAGAGATTCATCAATTTTTATTTTACTATTAAATAGGGTCATATTTTGGGGGCCGGGGGCAAGAGTCTGGACATATCTTTTGGGGACTACCATGTGGCTTCCCACACTTCTTGTACTCTTGACACATTCTTCTTTCCTGCCTAAGTGTCTGCATGATGAGAGCTCTGCCGTACCTGCCATGTCTGTAGACTCTAGGATATGAAAGGAGAGATTAGAGACTGCACGGAGGAAGGGGCGTCTTATAATTTGTATTCATTTAAAGGGTAAAGACTTGTGAGATTGCTCTGCAGATGAGGGTACCTGCTACTCAAAGGTAGAGGCCGCTCCCAATTTGTGATTCCTTCATCTATGCTTTTTCCCCTGTGTCATGACTCACAGATACAAAACACATTTAGTAGAAACTGAACCTCAGACTCTGCTGTCGACCTTTCCATGAGCTAATAATGTGTGTTCTGATCTTCTTGTGTTTCTGAGCAATGGCCATGAGTGCAGATCAGTTAATTTGGGACCCTAAGGGGTATAAGTGACGTCTGTGTGGGCTGTGTGGCTAAGGGAGCATGTTCAGTAGGTTAGGGCACTAAATGCATTTTCCACAGTTGCTATTCTTGAGTGAAGGTGTGTTAAGGGATCTGGCTTTATTACGAGTTGGGGGGACATCTATATTTGTGTTCTATGTGGTGCAGAGTGGGCACAGTGGCACAGAAGCTTCTTCTGATGGACCCACATCTACCACTGAAGTTTATGGTCTCTCTTAGTGCCAGAATCACACTCCCAACTCACAGACTCTCCATTGGATCTTGACATTGGCTTTTCCCCAGTTGGACTGGGATTTTTCTGAGGTTGACCAGTTATCCTTCCTAAGCTCCTGCTAAAACTGACCTTTAAACCATCACTGGAATGCCCAGACCCTGGTAATAAAGCAGGCATTCATTGCTCCTCTCAGGTGAACATTTCGAGATGGGACAGCCATATTCCAAAGAAGGGACCAGCATGATAAGTTTAGGCAAGCTGGTGACTCAGAAAGCACCATTGTAAAGGGTGGGTACTAATTACAGTAGTAAAAACTCATAGGACACTTAGAGGTAATGTTAAAAATAAAACAGCAAAGGAACTGGATACGGGGAAAATGTGGCAGAGGGAGAAGGGGCCAGGGCTGCATTTGTCCTCAGAAGTGTTAGCATATTCTGTTTGGAGCCCGTTGCCTAGCGAAATTCCACAACGGGAGCGTCATTTCTACTGGCTCCTGACTTGTCCAGAACCCTCCAGAGACCAAAGGCTTTTGCTATTTTAATATATGGGTCAATGGAAAACAGTCGGAAATCTGGTAGTTAGCACAAGTTTCACTACCAGACTCCCTTTTGAACAGACACATTTATAATTTAGCTAATATTCTAATAAAATGACACCAGAAGGGGATGAAAAATGAAGTCAGAATATTTCGGGGGAAGGAAGGAGAAGCAGAGATCAGGAACCTGGAGCTGGGAGGGACCCGAGAGTCCTTCCCTGGTCTCCCTCATCCTTGTTGGAGAAGAGGTAACAGACACAGGCATGCCTTCCACTTTCCAGACTCCAGCTGTCTCTGTTCTCGGGGGGAAGGTCACAGCTAGAGACCTGCAAGATGTGTTTGTTTCAAAGAACACATCCCGTGACATCTGAAACTCATATTTTACACTAAAGGGAGAACTCTGGCTTTTTGGACAATACTGAAGTTTCAGCTGCCTGGGCTTGTACCCCTGTTTGGGTACTGGGATGTTCCATTTGGAACCTTGATGTTTCCAACTTCACCTTAGTTAAGGATGGGAGGGGCTTCTGAAAAGTATCAGAAATGAGGAACCTCGAAGTTACCTATCTATAAGAGACATACATAAGCATACATATGCCCACCCCATGCATAGCTGGGAAGTACAAATGGCTGGAGGGATGGGTTTGGATGTCATATAGACCCCCTTAGGGATGAAAAGAATAAAAGCTGACCCTCTTGGCCCCAGGTATGTCAGGCGTGGACACAATGGGGAAGGGAGGAAGGACATGGCCACCTATAAACCGTAGAGCCTTGTATATATATCCCAAGTCTTACATAGTTCCAGAAATCTACAGGACACCTACCTCAGCCCCCGCCCCCAGTCTCCATTATAGACTGCTCAGAATTGGTTTCTGAGAGCTGTTGAGACAAACACACAACTCTCACCTTGTGGAGAATAAGGCTTTAGTCTAAAGCCAAATTTAAGTGAACATGGCCTGGGAACACATATTTAGGTTACCCCAACTACCATGCTCCAAAAATGGAAGAAGTTTCATGAAGCTTTTATGGCAAGCTAACAAAGAAAATCATAAACCAAGGGACTTTTCAAATACATTGGAGGAGACATTAAGTGGTTGGTTTCAGCATAGTTGAGAGATATCTCAGCTTGGGGCTTCAGCTGGGGACACCCTTAGCCCTTTGGTTGGTGGAGGACAGGATTTTGTTAAGTTAATACATTCCAAAGGTCTTTAAGTTTAGCAGGGTCTTAGGTTTGACACAGAGGTAAATGAGAGGACAAAGAGGGTAAATTGCAACTAGGTTCTGGACCTGCAACATTCCAATCACTCCAGGTACTAAAGTTCTAACTAGTCACCCAGCCTTTGCAGACACAGCTTCTTTCCAGGAATTCCCGTTCATAGAATCTATATGCTGTATTTAATTAAAAATAAACCAATTAATGCATTTTATAGACAGAATCTGCTCTTTCATTTCCTGGTCACTCAGAACAGAATAAGCACACAGAAACTATATTAATCACAACACAGTTTGGCCAAAGGTTCACGCATATTTTTAGCTATCTCTTACATCTTAAATTAACCCATTTCTTTCATCCGTGCATTGCCACCAGGTTATGGCCTATTGGTAAAGTTTTAGTATATCTTTTTCCTTCAGCAGCTTCATGGTGTCTCTGACTTCACCTACTTTCTCTCTATACCTCTGTTTGGATTTCCCACCTGGCTTTATTCTACTAAGCCATTGGCCGAAACAGCTTCTTTAATAACCAATGGTAATAAAACA
The DNA here is from genome assembly GCF_014885135.2 of Alexandromys fortis. Classification (NCBI taxonomy): domain Eukaryota; kingdom Metazoa; phylum Chordata; class Mammalia; order Rodentia; family Cricetidae; genus Alexandromys; species Alexandromys fortis. Next base: position 1,821,292 of record NW_026068020.1, read on the forward strand.
TGTTCATAGCATACAGAGGGGGCTCCCACATCAAATGCACAATTCATAACCTTCCTTTTCTCAAGTGATTAGAGATTCCTTACTATATGTAAAGACCCTGTCTCTATGGACAGTCATTAGAGGAAGTCAACAGAGGTCAGCTGGAAAATATTTGGGGACAGGGAGAGAGGCACTTAGAATTAGAAAGTATAATTGCTTTTGAAAGTTAGGCATGATTCTTGTTTGGTGAGTCAGTCTGTAGAAAATGATCTTTATTGGGTGTGTTCTGCAGCCTGGCCTGGATGGTGCTGCAAGCTTGGGCAGGAGGTACTTCCATAGTATGTGCTGATAGAGCCCTTTGCTTCTGTTAGACATAGAGATAGGGTTTGGAATGTGGGAATTAGGAGGCATGTACCCTACCTATAAGGGACACCTCAGAAGTTACCATACTCTAGGGGGGTTTCCAGAATCAGAGTCACATGTCACTCCTTCTGGGAAACCATGGGCAGGAGGTCTGAAGTCTTGCTCTCCCTAGGGTGGCCAGTACCACCCAACAGTATAACAATGGGCTCAGCTACCCCAAGAAAACTTGAATGTGAATCCTGCAATCATGGAGAAAAGTGTTTGCTTGTCCTGCTCCATCTTAGCTGGCAAAGATGGTATCCTGTAAGTCCTAAAGGGTGGAGGTAGGGCCATTTGGAAGATTCTAGAAGAGGCAGACTCTTGTTTGGTGAGGTCTAGTCTGATAGGTAGTTCAGAGCTGCCCATTGTTGTCTTCAGGAACGGCTGGCATCTTCTGGAACTTTTGAGGGGCCAATACCTTCACTGTCTTAACACACTCAACCTGTTTTCAGGATACCCTTCCAGACCAGTATGACTATCATGCTTTTGTTACAGAATACTGAAATCTGGTGGGTAGGGGAGTGGAGTACCTGACTAGACAGCTGTGAAGTTGAGATTTGATTCATATCTGGCTCACTTTACTTTTGGTCTGGCTGCCTGGAAGCAGAGCCAGCAGTAGGCTCTCTTAAAAATGGCGGACCCAGTGGGAAACACTGGGCAGGAGGGAGGACCACAGGAGATGGTAGGGAGTGTGGAAGGGGTTTGTGTTGGGTGCAGCTCCTGGTCTAGAGCACACGCTAAGATGCTCTGCTCTCCACCTCTGCCAGCCTTGGGTGCTGGGCTCTTTTCTGGGGAGATGGCTCCAACGCTCAAGGACCAACTTCTGAGAGAGGTCCTCACATGGGCTTTGCCCAGTTGAAGCTCCTGAGAGATGGGCTTTCTTGGCTCAAAAGGAGGACAAAAGCGTGGTGGGAGACAGTGATGTGGCCTTAATCACAGTGAAGAGCTGGGACACGTCCCAGCCCCAACTGCTCTAAGATTAGCCACGATAGTCCCCCTCGACTGGGATTCCTTGGGGCTACAGAACCTTGGCTGGTAGCCATGATGGGGCACAGCTACCAGGCATCTCTCCACAGGATACCTGGAGGGATTCATTGCTTGGGACAGTGAAGGCAACAAAGGGTACAAAGGACGTCCTGAGACTCGGAAAGCCTTTCCCCCACCCTGAGAACCTGTGTGTTTCATTGTGATTTGTATCTTTCCTTCCCACAGGGTCTAGCAGGTGGGGACTCTCAGGGGTGGGTGGCTTGAATGAGTGAAGCAATGATACAAGCAGGCTAATGGCCTGGCAGTCCCACTGGGGAAGACACCCCTCCTTATGTGATCCCTTTCAGTCCTTCTAGGAGATGTACTTCAACCCACCCACTACCTCTCCCAGTATCTCTGCTGCAGATTTGACTCATACCCTGGGCACCTTCTACATACTAACTGGAGGTGTAAGCTGTCTAGGTGAGAAGTGATGGGGTAATTTTTGGGTGCCCAGTGACCATGCCCATGGCCAAAGAGGTGAGTAGAGGAGACTCTGAGGTGGGGAGGCTCACCCATGGTGACGGTCGCTGTTTACAGCTTCCTGGCCATCCGTGACTGCAGCCAATGGAAAAAGCCCTTCACCAGTGCTCATAAGCCATGAATCAGTGGCTGCCCTCACTAACGGCTTTAGTGAGTATCTCATTTACTTTGCCTGAGGGAGGGCTGAGGTGGCAGCTGGAACAGGACACTCTTGTGCCAGTTCCTATAAATGTTCGTCGGGCATGCCTCATTGACCCCCAGTCAGGGTTTCAGCCACTCCCTGTCTGTGGTCACACTGAGAGGGTGGGATTTGATCCTGGCTCTCCTCAGTTACTCATCGCTAGCTCATCCACCCACACAGCTGCTGATGGTCCCCTGTCCTGGGACAGCTTCTGTAGGGAGTCCTCATTCCTGCTTCCCCCCTCTCTAGAACGGTTTTCATCTCTCACCATTCCCTTTTGTGGGGCCTCATCTCTCCAGTCCTGTTGATTAGCCGGGGTTGACAAAGATGTGGGTATCATGTCTTGTTTAGGATAGCAAGATCTTGTCACAGCACGTAGAGTAGCTTCACCTGGGAGCCCACACAGACCTGACATTGCCCTGGCAAGTGGCGCCTGTCTTATCCAAGGTGTCAAAGAGGCAACTGTGGAAAGTGTTTCTAGGCTAAAAACAACCTGGGTGTCTCTGTCATTCCAAAGCTCCATGTGAGTTATGTGTACCAGAACAATCTCTAGTCTGTGAAACATTTGTACTTATTCCTATCAGTCTCCATGGCAACACCCAGAAAGATGGGTGTTATTCCCATTTTACCATGGATGGAGCTAAGGAGTGAGTGGCCAGATCAAAATCTCATGGTTTATCCCTGAGAGACCAGTGTCACATCCGACCCCATCCTGGGTGCTCATGTGCCTGCCTTGCCCCTGCCTCTGCTTCTCCATTGATGCACATAACCTGTGTTCTCTCATTTCTCTTTACCTTGTCTGTGCCCATTTCATTGTATTCTCCTTCGCCGCGTCCTAGCACTATGTGACCATGCACCGGTTTGTCATTATAGATTTACCATCTCAGGCAATGTGTACCTGAGAAGGGGGTACCATATACTGTGTGATCTTTTGTGCCAGGCTTCTTTCACCTAGAAGGAGGTATTTTGGGGGGGCATGGAAGAAAGGGTTTGTTTTGCTAACACTTCCACATTGTAGTCCCTCACTGAAGCAAGCCAGGGAAGGAACTCAAGGCAGGAACCTGGAGGCAGGAACTGAAGTGCAGGCCATAGAGGAACACTGCTTATTGGCTTGCTCAACATGTTTTTAAAGCCTACCCAGGTTGTAGCACTATCTTTTTATACATGATTAATAGCATATTATATAATTTGCATTTTGTTTATGCACCAATCACTGAAAATTTTCATATTTATATTGTACCTGTGTGTGTGTGTGTGTGTGTCCTAGGGAGTATTAAATGCCAACTTGCCACAGCCTAGAATCACCTGAAAAAGGAGTCTCAGTCCAGTAATTAATTTATCAGGTTGTCTGTAGGGGATTGTTTTGATTATTGATATAGAATGGCCAGCCCACTATGGGCAGCACCATTCCCTAGGAAGATAATCTTAGGCTGTATAAGAAAGATAGCTAGGCACGCGCCTGTGAGTGAGCCTGCAAACAGTGCTCCTCTACAGTTCTTCTGCCTCAAGTTCCTGCCCTGACTTCCCTTAATGATGGACTATGACCCAGAAGGGAAAGCCAGATAAGTCTTGTCTCCCCTAAGTTGCTTTTGGCCAGTGTTTTGTCACAAAAACTAGAATAATGTGTGAACGCACTTTTTGTGGCACACGTGTGGAGGTCAGAGAACAACCTGGGGGAGTTGGTTTTCTTCTTCCACCATGTGAGCTCCTGAGATTGAACCAGGTTGTTGGCATCGACCACAAGCACCTTTACTTGCTGAGCCATCTTGCTGGCTCTTCACTAATTGTATGATGGGCATTTATGTCATTTGGATGCTATTAATACTGCTGTCATGAGTATTTGTATAAAAGCCTCTGAATATACATACAAAACTGATGTGTTGCTTTTATTGGTTAATGAATAAAGAAACTGCTTTGGCCTGTGATAGGGTATAGTAGAGCTAGGCGGGAAAACTAAACTGAATGCTGGGAGAAAGAAGGCAGAGTCAAGAAAAGACATACAGAGTCAAGAGAAGACATGTAGCCACCAGAGGAGAAAGACAGGAGCCACCAGCCTTGTGGTAAAATACAAAATAATAGAAATGGGTTAATTTAAGATTTAAGAGCTAGCTAGCAATATGCTTAAATGATTGGCCAAGCAGTAATTTAAATAATATAGTTTCTGTGTGGTTATTTTGAATCTGGGCAGCTGGGAATGAATAAGCAGCCTCCCCCAACACAAAACCATATATATTCATATCTCTTAGATGTATAGAAATGGAAATGCTGAAATGCAGTAAACTAGCTTAGTTTGAAGAGCTGCTGAACTAGTTTTTTGAAGTCTGCATTGTCTTCTGTTCCCACCACAGGCTTATGAGTTCTGTTTTCTCCATGTTCTCACCTCTGCTTAGCATCTTAGTCAACATAACGCATGTGCAGAGGTACCTCACTGGGAGTTGTGATGCTACCCTGATGCCTGCCCACTGCATACTCTCCTGCATCCCTCACTCATTTGCTCATCTCCTTTGGGACAATGCCTATTCAGGCGCTGTCTTAGTTACGGTTTCTATTGCTGCAATCAAACACCATGACCAAAAAGCAAGTTGGGGAGGAAAGGGTTTATTTGGCTTACACTTCAGCATTGCTGTTCATCTCTGAAGGAAGTCAGGACAGGAACTCAAACAAGACAGAGTTTGATTGCAGAGGATAAGGAGGGAAGCTGCTGGCTGTCTTGCTTCCCATGGTTTGATCAGCCTGCTTTCTTATAGAATCCAGGACCACTAGCCCAGGGATGGCACCACCCACTATGGGCTGGGCCCTCCCACATTGATCACTAATTGAGAAAATGTTTTGCAGCTTGATCTCATGGAGGCATTTCCTCAGCTGAGGATCTTTCCTAGTTGATAATACTAGCTTGTGTCAGGTTGACACACAAAACCTGCAGTATAGGTACCTTTCTCACTTCTTACATTGGGTTGCCTTTTTTGTTATTGAATTGTAATAGTTCCTAATATATTTTTTGCTTCAAATTCCATACTCATCTATACACTTTTCACATATACCATCTCTTTCTATAGTGTCTTAATTTTCTTGAAAATATCTTATGAAGAATATTAGCTTTGAAACATGATGAAATCCAATGTATATTTTTTCTTTTGCTTTTGTCTTCAGTGTGTATGAAGATTTCATTGGCCAACCCAAGGCTGGGAAAACTTAGACCTGTGGGTTTCTTTGTCCTCAGAATCTTATAGTTTTAGCTTTTGCATGTAGGTCTTTGACTCATTATAAATTAATTTTTGTATTTGATGTGAATTAGGAATCTAGCATTGTTAATTGGTTGATTTTTTTTTGATATGGCTATCCATTTATCCCAACATTAATGACTGAAACAAAAGGCTTTTTTTTCCACCTCGGAACTGTTTTGTTGAATAACTTTGTTGAACATGAATGCAAGGGGCATCTATAAACTGAGCAGGAACATAAGGGTTATTTTTAGATTCTACAAGATTCTCTTAGTCTTCACCTATTACAATATAAAACCTATATTGTCTTGATGCTGTTTTCTTTGTAGTAACGTTTGAAGTCAGGAAGAGAGAGTCCCCTTCAGACTCTGTTCTACTTTTTCAAGATGCTCAGGGTACCTCATATCCTTATGAATTTTAAGTCAGCTTGTCAATTTCTACATTAAGCTTCTGATAGCTGGATCTTCTTACACCCATGAGACAAACTCAGATTGACAACAGAAGTTCAGAAATGCAGTTGTTGTAGGGGCAAGGGAATGTGGAGCAGGAGCAAAGTGGAAGGAGAGTCCGAAGGAGACAGACTCTAGGGGTGCTGTGGAGACACGCTTTCTTTGGTTGAGTGTCCTCTCCTGAGACGTGGGCAGATTAAAGACATCAGTATCATCAAGTTTAACAGAGCTGTTTAGCAGCCTCAGAGAAGCATTTCTACCAAGCTGGGAACAGACTCTTTTGGGGCTAGTGAGAGAAGAAAAATTTGCTTTCAATGATGAACTTATTCTGCCTTTAATTTTCATACAGCCAGTTTGGGCTCCACAGTTGCTTATTGTTTTGGAGATTTTTGTATTCCAAACAACTTCCTGAAAACCAAGGCAGAATCACCTTTGGTTGTGATCTTGATATATGAGCTAAGGACTGGATATGGGGTGTGACCCAGAGTCACTTAGATGATGAGGATGATGAAAGGGACCAGCAGAGGTTGATTTGCTTCACAAAAGCAACAAATCTCACTAATGTGTTCTTCCAACAGAGAGCTAAGCAGTAAAAGTTGCCATGCTTGGAGGCTGCAAAGAGCCAGAGCTGAGGACAACTCAATGTTCTTCTCAGAAAGTTTATGTTTGTGTGAATTAATTTTAAATGTTTACTTGACATAACCTGTAGTTTTCCAATAAGAAAGCCACAGTTGAAGGATTGACAAGATCAGATTGGCCTGTGCACAATGGAGGATTGTCTTTATTGTTAATTAAAATAAAAGGCCCAAGCCCTCATGGGTGGTGCCATTCTCTAGGCAAGTGGTCCTGAATATATCAGAAAGCATAGACCTTCCTGCTAGCCAGTAAGTAGCACCTTCCATGGTTCCTGCTGTGTGTGATCGCAAGAAGGCCTGCTTTCAAGTTCCTGTCTTGATTTTTTCCAATGATGGATTATATACTGGAATTGTAAGCTAAATAAAACATCTCCTCCCCTACGTTGCTTTGTGTCATAGTGTTTTTATCACAACAGCAGAGATGAGACTAAAATAGTTAATGCTGAGACTGTGATACCCCACAAGGAAAGCCACAGGCAAAGAGACCGGGAAGCCTTGGAACCTCCAGAGGACTTCTACAGTGGTCCAGCCCTCATTCCTTCTTACCACATTTCCAGATCTATGATACGAAGGCCCCATGCTCTATATTCTCTCAAGAGACTTCAAAGATCATGTTCTCCAATTCCATAGCTGAATCCAGATTGGTGTGGCACAAGGTTGTGGTGTTCATTAGACTAAACAGCAGGCTGAGGGTCTGAACTGGCCTTCTTCGCTACTCGATAACGTCCACTGTATTGACCATGTACATCTGTTTGGTTGACCATTACCATCTGCTTGGTTGACCACGCACAACTGCGGCTACTTGGTTAAACATGAATATCCACTTGGTTGGCCATGCACGTCTGCTTGGCTGCTCATGCATATCCTCTTGGTTGAGCATGCACAACTACTTGGTTGAGCACATATACACCTGCTTAGTTGGGCACACATGTCTGCTAGACCATGTACATTGATTGACCATGTACATCCTCTTGTAGGACAATGCACAGGTACATTCTCTTGGTTGACAATGGACATCCACTTGCACATTTGTTAGATTGACACTGTACATCTGCTAGGTTGACCAGGCACATCTGCTAGGTTGACCATGTCACCTGATAGGTTAATCATGCACACCTCTGGGTTGACCATGCATACTTGCTTAGTTGACTATGCAATCTGCTAGGCTGTGCATGCACACCTGCTCGGTTGACCATTTACATCTGCTTAGCTGAACATACATATTCACTTGGTTGACCATGCATATCTGCCTGGTTGACCGTACACATCTGTTCGGTTGATCACATATATATCCATCCACGTACACAGCTGCCTTATTGACCACACTGTGGTGGTGGTTATTGCCACTCGTTGGAGTGACAAGGTTCACAGAGTGCACAGAGCTAGTCAGATCATCCTTCTGAGCACCTGCTGGAGCTCATAGCTTGCCACAGTGACTCAGAATCTGAGAACACGATGATAAGTCAAGAAGGCTCCTGGTGGCAGAAAAAGACATGTATTACTGGGCACTGGATGACACAAGAACCAAATTCCAAGTGAGGAGCATCCTGAAGTTCAGCAGGCCTGATGACCTGCCATTGATGAAGCAGTTGAGTGCAACAGGATGATTTACAGGACACTGCCTGCCACACTGACACCTCAGGGACTGACTGGGTGGATGAGAGAGGACTGTAGATTAGATGGACAAATAAAACCATCCTGGCCCTGCTGGGGAGAACGGCTGTCCTTGTGAGTGGCAGACCTCTCAGCATCAGGAGAGGCCTCTAGAGCAGTCAGTCTGACCGTGGAGTTGGTAGAAGGTTGGTTGGCACAGCCTCACCTGTACCTGGAAGCTCAGATGTGAGGACTGGAGTGCAAAGATGAACCATGAGTAGGTGCTCATGATCTTGAAGCTGCCATATTCCTATCTGAGAAGAGATGGTTATAACAGAAGTATTCCTAGACCTGAGACATTCAGGATTCCTGAAGTCATCTGAGATATCCACTGCAAAGAATTATAAGCAATGTGATGTGACCTGGCCAATGAAGGGGGTTGTGGACACACACATGCACATGCATGCACATGCACACACATGCAGACACACATGCACACACACATGAACACACATACAATATAGCACTAGGGATTGAACTCAGATATTCTTGCACAGATGTTGGACAAGTGTTCCACTGCTTATCTAAATCCCCAGCCTACCCTATATACTATATTAAATTTGACATATTAAATTTAAAAATCACTTGAACTGTGAAGTCAGTGTCCTCTAAATCATACTGTGTGGTATAGACTTGTTAGGAAATGATCAATTAGTAGAAGGCAGAGGTCATTTTAGTTAGTAAGTAGGTATTGTCAGAAGTTTCAAAGTGCCCAGTTTATACTCTGGGGTGAAGAGACAAGGGTAGGCTTTGAACCTGATGAACACAGAGATGGATACATTTTAGGACAAGACAGGGCATGGTCAGAGGAGAGCTCTGCGTTAGGGAATGATCCTCTACACTCCAGCAATGCACAGGCACTGCAGTCCCTTTCTCAACCAACTTGCCTGTCAGCTCTGCCGTGCATACAAGCAGTCCGCAACGCTGCAGGCTTTCCACATGGAGCATTGGCTGCTTCCTTGTGTCACAGGAAAGAACTTGTGGGTTGCTCTCATCAGCTTGAGTCTGCATTGCTGAGCAGAAGAAGCAGCCGTTGTGTGTCACTATTGTGCAGAAGAGAGACGTGGAGAGTGGTGACATCTGATATGCAATCTCAAAGCCACTCTGTATCTGGCTGAACTAGTCATGGACTCCAACACATCATGGGGCACCAAGGTGAAAGTCATGGAAGACTCCAACGGCAAGGTCCACAAGAACTTCCTGGCTAATGGAGCTGACTTGACATCCTTTGTGACGCACTTCGAGTGGGATATGACCAAATATCCTGCCAAGCATTCAGTCACTGGTGAGCATGGTGGACACACTGACCAAGCAACTGGTATAAATTGAGACAGACCTGAAGTTCTGCACAGCCACATACAGTGTTCTGAAGGCCAACCTGAAGAACTTGGAGAAGAAATCCACGGGGAACCTCTTCACTTAGACACTGAGAGATCATCAGCAAAGGACTTCGTACTTGATTTGGAATATCTCACAATCTTGCTTGTCATCGTTCCCAAGTCAAACTATACACAGTGGCAGAAGACATATAAGTCCCTGTCGGACATGGTGGTCCCTCGATCAACCAAACTGATTGCTGAGGACAATGAGGCTGGCCTCTTCACAGTGACTCTCTTCTGCAAACTGACTGAAGACTTCAAAGTTAAAGCCAAAGTAAACAAGTTCACAATTTATCTCTTAAGATAGTAGATGCAGAATAAGAATTGATTAGGAATATGCAGAGGCCCTCATTTCTTTGGCATCTAAGAGGGTGACTCCTGGGAAACAAAGGCCTAGATCAACAGTAAAGCATACCATGACCATGACCCACAGTCACCCCCTGAGGCTTCTCTGAAGGGGGGCTGTGGGTTTCAAGAATGTGTTGGGCTCTCTCACTTCCTTCTGATTGCCTTTGTAAAGGATAATGAAAAGGGAAAAGCCCGAAAGCTTGAAACTTTAAGCCAAAAGTCTATTTCTTCAAATTGAAAAGTGGTACTTTGGGACCAACACACTTGATGCTGTTGCTAGGAAACCCAGTCCTAATTTCCTACCCTCTAATCATCCTGGCGAACTTAAAACCAGTATCAAAGGGGAGGTAAGATATTGGATTTTCATCGTGGCTTTTCCCCCCCTTTAAAAAAAGGATATGGCTTCTCCCCTCTTTCTTTCCAACAAACCCAAATCCACTAATCCTCTATCCCATCCTTTTTCAAATCCTGCCATCTGTCCTGGCAAATGATTTGGTTTTGGTCCCCATCTGTCTGTTTCTCCAGGCCTTCAGATGTCCTTCTCTGGACACCAGATCATCTCTGTCTCATGTTAGCCATCTTTCCCTCCCTCTCGAGTGTGTCATGAGTTTTGGTCAAGTAACTCTTCAGCTTGTGTGCCTCTGAGAACTAACTATGACCCCACTATGGGTTTTGATGCCTATATGTGAACCTATTTTGATTCCCCAAACCCTTTCTCTTATTTCCCCAGCTCCTGTGCCTCCCTTAGAGCCCCACCCTGGTTTTTTGATCCTCGTGCAATGGTCTTTTGCCTCTTCCATGGGCTATCTTGAGTCTGCCTGGATGCACTGTGTTCCTGCAAGCTCTCCCAGCCTGGATGTGTTATTTCCTGCAGGTCTCCCTTCTTCCCTCTTCCCTGGTTTCCATCCCTGTGCGCTGGAGCATATCCTTTAGTAGAATTCTGGTAAAAGTAATGGACAACAATTTCTTGGGGACTTCTCTTACAGCATCTTTCTTCCAACTTTACTTTTGATTAATAGTTTGTTTGAACACAGGATTCAAATACTTCCCAGGCATTTGGAAGCACAGCTCTCTTGTTCGGTTGCTTCCAGAGTTACTAGGGGGAGGGGGAGGATTAGGTACATATTCTGATTCATGATGTCACAACCATCTCTTGTTGTGACAAGATACTTGAGAAGATTAACTTTAAAATAGGAAGTGAAAGGTCTCAGATGTAGGGTCAAGGGACACTGAGATGGACCATTGTGGGGTAAGATGTTTATTAGGAGAGTTATTAATTCCATGGGTAGACAGACAGACAGAAAGACAGACAACAACATGGCAAGGCTTCTGGGGAGAGTTTTCTGGAGTCAGACAGTATGGGCTGGGGGGAGCCTAAGAAGCATGGGTGCGGGGCCTATGAAACAGACTCAGGCCCATGTAGCTGAGTCAGGCTCCCTTCTGAGAGGATGCAGAAAAGATTCTCAGTTGGAGCCAGCGTTTAGGTTTCCTGAGTTCCCCACAGAAGGCAGGGAATGGGGTTTGGAGCAGGGTGTGTGGTCACTAGCATCCCTTCGGTATGATCCCAATTCATAGTCAAGAAGTCTGGAGCACCCAGAAGCCTGTTAGCTGGAGGTTCACACAATGCCCTCACTAGTGTGCCCGTCAGCACTTGTAGGAAGGCAGGGGCTGCTGCAGGTGGTACAGCCACAGCGGAAGTCTGGTCTGCTTCCTAACAGCGAGGAAGAGTTTATTTTAGCTTATGCTCAGAGTTTCGGCTCACTCTCCAGTGGCTCCGTTATTTTGGGGGCAGCTGTGCACAGAGCACTGTGGCATGGAGCAAGTGTCACCTCTGGCAGCAGCTGGGAGCATGGTGCTGTGGATGGGTATGAGCAAATGCATTTGGAGCCTAGAAGCTCTGGATCCCCAGGAGCTTGAATTATAGGCAGTTGTGAGATGCCTGCCATGGATGCTGGGAACTGAACTCCGTGCCTCTGAGAGAACAGTCTGTGCTCTTAACTGCTGAACCATCTCTCCAGACCAATATCTTTTCTTCGTTCCCTGTGAATATTCACTATTACATAATAGATATATGAATGATGTTATATATTATAATTATATCACTATCAATATAAACATTAGCATTATAATAATTATTATATTAATATTAACTCCCCCATATTAATTTATTTATTTTTAGGTAAATCACGATTTAGTGATATGCTATGTAGGGTATTACTTTGTAGTACTGACTGGCTTCATTATGTAGATCAGGCTGACATTGAACTTGCAGAAACCCTCCTGCTTCTAGAGTGCTGGGATTCCAGGTGTGTACTGCTAGACCTGTCTCCCTTAATCTCCTCTCTTTCCCTTCCCCTTTTCTTTCCCCTCTCTCTTTCTTTCCCCCTCTTTCTGTTCTTCTTCCTTTCTATCTCTTTCTTTCTTCTTTCTCAGTGTGTTAGTTAGGGTTTTATTGCTGTGAAGAGACACCATGATCATGGCAATTCATATATAGAAAAACATTTAGCTTGGGCTGGCTGACAGGTTAAGAGGTTTAGTCCACTATTGTCATGAAGGGGAGCATGGCGACATGCAGTCAGACATGGTGCTGGAGAGGTAGCTGAGAGTTTTACATTCAGGCCAGTAGGCAGCAGGAAGAGAGAGTGACACAGGACCTGGCTTGAACGTCTGCGTCCTCAAAACCTGCCCTCTAGTGACACACTTCCTCCAACAAGGCCACACTTCCTATGAGCCACTTCCTATGAGCCTATGGGGGCCATTTTCATCCAAATGGTCACATTCATGCTTCCCTTTTCTCCTTTTTTTGTTCTCACTTTTCTTTGTTTGTTTTTCCTTCTTTCTTCTTTATGTCTTACATCTCTGTTATTTCCTTAGAGGGCATGGCTAGTTGTTCATATTAGGAAGGAAGTAGTAGAAAGCTAGTTGGAATCTATGCATTTACCAAAAAATTTGTGGAACAATAAAGTTCCCAGTTGGGTGGGAAAAGGACTTCACCTATTTTTCCAAATCAGCAGGGTATATCTTTCTTGAGATCCAGTCCTCTATAGGGAAGCCTGTGTTTATGCCACAAGGACACTATAGTTTGAATTGTGTTCCTCTGAATAGAGGTATTAAAGTCTACCAGCCAATATTCACAGTGTGTCTGTCCTTGCTCAGAAGCCAAGTCATTGTGTGTGCAACTAAGTAATGACATGGCTACTGGGGAGGGGGCTGGGTCTAACCAAGCATGGCCACCATGAGGATGAGAAGAGAGAGACGGACCCCGGAGAGCCTCACAGGAGGCAGACACAAAGAAGCTTCACCATGAGAGGCTGTCATGGATGAGAAGCACCTGGAGCCATGAGCCACCTGTAGCTGGAGGCTACTCTCTGGGATGCTCTGGAAACCATGTGACTCTGCCACTCCCTGACTTTCAGCCTCTGGGACAGTGAGAAGACAGGTTTCTGTTGCTTCAGGCGCTTCATCCTGGTGCCCTGGTGAATGAACACGGGTGTATGTGCCTATCGATATTGAGTGATTTCCATTGGGGAGGTCCAGGCAGGGAACCAGCTTCCGCAACAATTCAACTTCATTCCTCCATTCTCTTCCCTTGGCGGCATAAGATCCACCCTTGTTTGTCTGTACTTACTGTTCCTGAGTCTGGCTCTCTGGGGGTATCTCTTAATTAACTGCTCTCGACTTTATTAGGTTGCAGACTTAGGGTCTTGCATCTATTCTGCACAGACCTCCAACAAATACATGTCCATTCAGCCATAGCTCAGTTTTGGAAAATAAAAACAACCCAAACTTCTTATTGCTGAGAACCTTCACTTTGTCTCCTCAAATACAATTTCTAGTTCTCGAGTCTCTCTAAGGTCACAGCATCCACAGCCCTTATTTCTCCAAGATGTAACTGCAGATGCCCACTTCGGGCATTCCCAAGCAGGGGTGCTGGCCTTTCTGGGGCTCCTGTCAAGTAACATCAAGATAGGTCCTGGATGGGAATCTCCATGGAGATTTGTCTGGGCGGCGCCTCCTGGTCCTCAGATTCCACACAGAGCCCCTCAGGACACGTTTGTTCACTGGAAGCAGGAGCTGAGATGACCGTGAATCTATAGTAAGGAGAAGTCTGACTCTAAGCACAAAGAACAAAACCTCTGCCCAATCCCTGGCTGTTTGTATCAACCTGACACAAGCCAGAGTCATCAGAGAGGAAGGAGCCTCAGTTGAGGAAATGCCTCCATGAGATCCAACTGTAAGGCATTTTCTCAGTTAGTGATCAAAGGCGAAGGGCCCAGAAAGCAGGCTGAGCAAGCCATGGGGAGCAAGCCAGTAAGCAGTACCCATCTATGACCTCTGCATCAACTCCTGCCTCCAAGCTGCAACCCTACTTGAGTTCCTAGCCTGACTTTCCTCCCCACTTGCTTTTTGGTCATGGTGTTTTGCCGCAGCAATAGAAACCCTAACTAAGACAGATTACTAAAGAGAGACTGGATCCACCTACTTTTTACAAATGGCAGTTTACATTTCAAACTGGAAAAAAAAAGCAAAGAGTCAAATCGAAATTTTCATGTGGTCCTATAATTATAAAACCAAACACATCTTCACTAAAGTCTTTGAATTCCAATCAACTGCAGAAGGCTTCTTGGCTCCTCTCACATCCAGGCTTGTGACAGCCTTAAAATTAATCAGCTAGACCTGGTTTATGGCTTCCCAGACTTCTAGGAAGACTGTTATATTTTTAACTGGGTGATCTTGCAAAATTTTCCTAGAGCCTGCTCAGGGCTGATGTGGCACTTTCTGGTTCACACAGGCGTCCCACCTCCCCAGAGGCAGAGTTAAAGTTCCCCCTCCCCAAGTTACCGATTCAAGAAAAACGTAGAAGTCCTCAGGCATTTCTTTCTTTAAAAAAAAAAAAAAAGGTTTTGTCAGAGAGGTTTTACCGCAATCTTCAGGTCAAACGTCGATTATAACGCCATATTATGAGTGGGATGCGCCATGTTCTCCAATGGACCCGTGTATGAAAGGCTTTGTCCCAGTGAGGGAGGTTTGGGGGGTGCTCTGGAAGTGATTGGATCATGAGGGCCCTCTTACCTTCACTCTTGGATTAACTCATTGATAGGTTTATAATTTATAGACTTTTGGAGATGACGGGAAGAGGTGAGTCCCCGGGGGCATACTGCACAAGCACGTGCCCCCTCCATGTGCTTTTTGGTCACTTGTCCCCTGCTCTCTGGCCATCACGAGCTCATCGAGGTGGGCAGCTCCACCCCACAGTGCCCTTCAGCCTTAGTAGAGCCACAAAGCAGCCAGCTGGCCATGGGCTGTCACTTCGGAACTGACACCAAGTACTTCCCCCTTGAAGCTGCTTTTCTGAGGTACTTTGTCACAGAAATGAAAGTCCGACGTACGTACGTACTAACACGGGCTCCAGGTCTTCATGTGTCTCGGGTTGATGTTGTGGGGGGACATCTGGCATTCGGTTTACCTTTGGGGTCTTCATGTCAGTGATGTGTCTATTTTGCTTAGAAGAATGTTTTATGGAACACTTGTAGAAGGTGTTATGGAACTATAGAGAGAATATTGTACTGGCTTCAATGGCCTGCTGGCCCCGGACACGTTTTGTAGTTTGTCATCTTTGACACAGTTTTATGAGTGCATTGTGCAGGACGTTTTGGCTGTGTCAGGAACCTAACTTGAATTGTTGTAGAAAATGAACACTCTCCCCCCTTTTTTTTTGACTGATATATAAGGCCGACTTGAGATGAAAGTAAGACCAAACTCTGGGGCAGGCCTGTCGCTGATGTCTGGACTTAGGACAGCTGATCATTCTGTCCCCTACCTGCTCTTTGCTCTCTGGTTTCCTCCAGAGGGCAGCAGACAGACAGCTCCGGGAATCACATCACTGAGGGCTGAAGGGGAGCTGTGCGCCAGGTGGAACCCTGAGGCTCTGATTGGTCGCATCCATCCTGAACCGCCCCCGTGGTTGCCCTGGGAGGCTCTGCAGGAAGGGGACAGAGTTCTTCTCATAAAAGGAGACAGTGGGAAGGAGCTGGCCGAGCCACAGAGCCAGCAAGGGACTGTTGGCTGCGGCCAGCATGGCTCCCATTACACCTTCTGTGTTTCAGCGGGTTAAAGGGAGAGGCCAACTGATTGCCATATTCAACGCTGCTAGAACAGCATTGCGTGTGTAACAGAACAGAGTCCTGGCCGATCTCTAATTCGATAACTCCTCCTGCAAGTGTGCCTTAAAACAGGAGTGTACAGAGAGGGGCAGCAGAGACTGAAAGGGCCAGAAGAGCCTTGGGAGTGCCTGCCCCTCATTTGCCTCTGTCAGGTTCCTGGCAGGAAGTAGACAGAACTGGACACGGTGAGCATCACTTGGTTCATGCATGGAGTCATTGGGAAGCTCAGAGGAGAGGCCTTGAGCCAGCCCTCCAGTGGCACTTCCCAGGAACCCCAGCACTAGCCTCTGCTACACTTCGGAAAATCGGAAACAAGATTGAGGTTTAGGAACATACAGCACAGTTGCCAACCAGGTCTGAGGGGGTGGAGGGCAGTACCCTCCAGCGGCTGCTGGGTGCTGGAATATGAATTTGGGATGTTCACTCTGCCACTACAGCTTCTGCCATCTCCCGGAAGACAGGGGAGGGGCTGGGGTGCTAAGTCCAACTCCCACAGCCTGAGACTGTCTCTTAACACCCAGAGGGTGGCATTTTTGCTTCTCCAAGATGGTGTATCTATGTTCAAATGCCCTTGAAGCAGGGTGCCCTGCACAAGTGATTGCTGAGGGAGAGTGCCCACCTCATGAGGGTGAGTGAAGAAGACCAAGGGAAGGACAAGAAGCCAGAGTGTGGCTGAGGAGATCCCTGGGGGTGCATTCTCAAGTGAATTTTGTCTGGAGACAGAGAGGGGTGGGTGGCCACTGTGTGGGCTGAGGAGGGATCATACCAGGCCTGAGGAGATCCCATGGGAGTTCAGAGTGTGGACTGAGGAGATACTTGGGGGTCAGGCTTGTTCCTGAGGGTAACCCATGGGAGTTTAGTATGTGGGTTGGGTGGGTCCCATGGGGATCCAGGCTGTGGGGAATGGTGTATGAGATCCTATGGGAGTTTGGGGTGTGAGTCATGATTAGAGGTTGTCTGGCCCGGGGTAATGGTCTAGAGGGTTGTGCCCACATAAGCTGGTCCTGGATGTGGGCCATCCCATGGGAGCCAAGGTCAACCCTGTATTAGTCATCTAGGGCTGTGTAACACGTTGTCACACAGTACGTGCATTGGTATCCCGGTCAGGACTTTGGGTGTGGCTTGGCTGGGTTCTCTACTTGGGGTCAGTAGGTTGGCATCTAGATGCTGGCTGAGGTTCACATCTTTCTGAGCTTAGGGTCTTCACAGCTCCTTGTGGTGGGTTTCAGGAGTCTGTTACTGTGGCCATAAGGTTCATGTCTGGCTCCCTCAAAGATTATTGGTCTGGGCTGTTGGGCACTGCTGGAGACTCCTATGTTAGCTTGCTGTGTGACCCTGTCAAGGGGAAGCAGCTGGCTTTGTCAAGGCTAATCACTGTCATTGGGGATGGGCTCAACTCACAGTGGCAGAAGTCTCCATCTCCACAGTTCTGGGGAAAGACGCTCAAGAGCAAAGCACCAACAGCCTCGATGTTTGGCCAGGTCTGCTTCCAGCCCAACTCCACTCTCATGGTCTAAACCTCCCCAAGGTCTTTACTATGGGTGATTATAATGTCACCTTGCCACAAACTAGAGTCACTTGACTAGGGAACCTCCCATGAAGAAGTGCCTTGATTTTGATTTGAATGCAGGCAGACCCACCCTGATTGTCAGGGGCACCTTCTAGAATGAGTTCAGCTCATGAGGACGGTAGAGGGAAGAGCACCTTGCCTGGTGACTGCTTCCCCTCCATCTGTGGCAGTGCTGATTCACCCTGTTGTCACTGCCATCAAGTCCTTTGCTGATAGAAGAAGCAACTGTCACGGTTTCTTTGTGACTTAGGGACCCGACCCGTGGCTCTCTGGGAAACTTCCTGGCTTCTGATACCAGATTGGGACTGCTGAGGTACCCAGCTGCATGGACTGAGTAAAAACTAGTAGTCAGGCATAACCATTGAGGGGTTGCCCTGACTGCGGAGGAGGCACCCAGACTCAAGCACTGAGTAACTACCAGGTTCTCAGCCACTCAAGGGCAGTTCTGCCACTGGTACTGTTTTAAGGCTGACTTGATAAGCCCATGGCATACACAACATAGCCTGGGGAGTGGTGAGTTCACCACATGGATGCAGATGGACATTCAGATCAGAGAAGCCAAGGAGAGAAGAGCCCTATGAAACAGGAAGTGATGGCGGAAATGACTCTCCCACTACCACTGCTGTGTGTGGTAGCTTCAGTGAGGGAGCCATGCCCCTTGTCAAACTGCAGATGGCACTGATCAGGAGTGTTTAGACAGGGCTCTGGTCACTGGGGGTCTTTCTAGACTCTGACTACAAGGCCCAGAATCCACAGGCACTGGCCCCCGAAAGCTTGGGATTGAACCAATAGCCACTGTCTTTCGTATGGAGGACTCCTGTTGTTAGAGGCCGCTTATTTGTTTCCCGGCTGCCCAGACTCCCAAAATAATCACACAGAAATCTGTATTAATTGCAATGCTGTTTGGCCAATAGCATAAGTGTATTTCTGGCTAACTCTTATATCTTAAATTAACCCATTTCTATTGATCTGTGTATTGTCTCATGGCTGTGGCTTAACAGCAAGGTTCTGGCATGTCTTTCTCTGGTGGCTGCTAAATGGCAGTCCCCTGACTCCACCTACTCTCTCTATATATCTTTTCCAGCCTGGCTATATTCGTTTAAGCAATTGGCCGGAAGCAGTTTCTTTGTTCATTAATCAATAAAAGCAACACATATACAGAAGGACTTCCCACACCAGACTCTGTGAGGAGGACCCATAGCATGTTCTAAATGAGGATGGCCTATGGAAAGGTCAGCCAGAGGAAAGTCACTGGTGCCCCCTGTCCACCTTCTGCACAGCCATTGGCAGTGCATCCAAGGTGGACCTAACCCCCATCCCGCTCCAGAGCACAAGGGAGCCCCAGAGATGGACCCTGCTAACTCTTGTCTTATTGGGCTCAGAAAAGGCAACAAGGGTCCCCTCCTGGGACCAAGTAGCAAAGTAGAATCCCAATTATTGATGGTTGAGTGAGAAAGACATAGGACTGGGATCTCTTAGCCAATACAAGGGAGATTTGCCAAGGGTGTCACCAGGTTCCAGAAACTTCTGTAGTCACAGGAGGTGTGGAAGAGGGTCTAGATCAGGGCAACCATTACAGGGTAAAGAGTTTAACCCTTTGCTGATCAGAGGCTCTTGCTTCTTTAACCCTGGTTATACCTGGTTCAGCACCCACATGCCATTTCAATGAGACTAAATGAGTAGCTGTTTTGAAAAAGCATGGTTGCATTTGAACTTGACAGAGAGAACCCCGTGTGTGATCTTGTGCAAAGTCCTGGCTCAGTTAATCTCGGTGGAATGAGTTGCTTGGGACATAACGTTGTTGTTAAAAGTTGTCTTTTGCAGCAGCCTTGGGCAGATAGATCTTCCTAGTGCAGACCTTGCATCCCAACCAAGGCAGCAAACATCTTGGTGTTTAGGGGGGCCAGGATATATGCCTGCAGGGTAGAAAAAGGATTTGGGTATGAGCAGGGAACACTGTTTCCCCATGCCATGTGGGGATTGTGGCTTTTACACCTAGAGCCTCTGTTCCTGATTCATTTAAAGGAGGTGGGTGAGGAAAGCCCCAGGTCAAGTCTTCATCCTTGTTACCACCCACGCCACACCCAGCGAGTGAGTTCCCATGAGGTCCCAGTAGCTTAGCGGCCCTCATTTCAGGGCATCAGGAGTCTGTGGAGCTGCAGGCTGAACTTCCTTTCTGGGGTGCTGCCTCCTTTACTCCCCTCTACTGGTAGGCGGTAGCATATGGATAGAGTTAATGATTTCACTTTTCTGTACACGGCATTGATGGGATGGCCTAATAAAATACACTCTTCAGATATCTGCCTGTGTTTTGTGATTTCTAACTCTTCACATGGACCACCCGATGGCCGAGTGGTGAGAAGCGTATGGCTATCCAAAGTTGGCCCTCTGACCTGGGCTCTGACTAACTCGGTGGGAATCAGAACAATGTTACTTGTCCTCTTGCAGCATGGCTTTACTCACCAGTGAAACAGGAGCATAATTTTACCTAACCCAAACTATCATGGGGACTGGAGAGACGGCCGGGTGCATGGGAGCACTTTCTAAGCAAGCAAACATGAGGACCTGAGCTCGAATACCCAGGACCCACTTAAGAAGCTCGGGGTGGCCAAGTGTGCCCCTGTAGCCTCAGCCCGGTACAGTGGGGGAGAGGCAGGATTGCTGGGGCTTGGTGACTGACAGCCGAGTTTCAGGTTCAGTGAGAGACCTTTCTCCAGGGAGTAAGGTGGAGAGCAAGCGTCAAACGCTGGAACCTGTGATTTTCTCGGCCATCTAAGTGCGCATGCGCAGTCCTCCTCCTAGCGCATATTATTTGAAAGGGCTTCGGGTGGGAAAAGTCCTCTAGATTTGCAAGAGAGAGGTTGAGTGGAGATGTACTTTTAAGTGCTTCGAAGGCACAGAGTTCTGTAGACACCCATGTTCTGACTGGAGAGCTTTCTGAAGAGTCCGGGCCAGAGAACCACCCCCATCCCACTACCCACATCCCAGTGTGCCTCTGAGGAGGAGGCCAAGCCTCACAATCAGAATCATTATGTATAGAGCTCTCTCTCCATCTCTTGCCTCTCGCCCTGGCATCAGAGCTCTGGTTAGCGGCAAGCCAAGGAGACGTCGCTAATTGCTGGGTTTGATATTTGAAAAGAGAGATTATTAACAGAGGTCTCAGTTTAGAAACTTCAAGAAGAAATGGGAGGGTGTGGAGAGGGTGGAGGGGGAGATTGCATTTCCTGTTTTCCTTTCAGATGGTGGTGGGAAACCATGGATACCCACGGAGAAATTCCAAAACTCATTCCTTTTCCTGCCAGAGGCCAGGCCCAAAAGGTGATGGGCAGAAGTGGTCAATTTATTATTGTTATTTTAAAGCTATTGAAGTGGGTTTAAGTTGAGTGTATCTTTATTTTATATAGATAAGTGTTTTTCCTGCATTACTAGCTGTGTATCATGTGTGTGCCTGGTACCCAAGGAGTCACAACGGGGTGTCAGATCCCCTGAAACTGGATGGTTGTGAGATGCCATGAGGGTCTGGGAACTGAACCTGTGTCTTCTGCAAGAGCAGTTAGTGCTCTTAGTCACTCTTGTCTCTCCAGTCCTCTGTCGTGGTCTTCTTCTCTTTCTTTCTTTCTTTCTTTCTTTCTTTCTTTCTTTCTTTCTTTCTTTCTTTCTTCTTTTTTCTCCATCTCCCTCTCATCATCATCATCATCATCATCATCATCATTATTATTATTATTATTATTATTATTATTATTATTATTACTGTTACAGACAGGGTCTCTCTGACTTGGAGTTTGTTGATCTGACCAGATCTCCTGGTCAGTGAGACCAGAGATCTTACCTGTCTCTGCCTCCCCAGTGATGGGATGACAAGCATGGGCCACCACTGGCTTTTTTTTTCCCTCCTTAACATGTGTTTTGGGGTCAGGATCCAAGTCCTCAGGCATCAAACAGTTTACCAGCTCCTGTGGTTCTCAACCTGTGGATCGCGGCCCCTCTGGGGTTGCATATCAGATATCCTGCATATCAGATATTTACATTAAAATTTGTAACAATAGCAAAATGCGGATATGAAGTATCAACGAAAATAATTGTATGGTGGGGGGGTCACCACAGCACGAGGAACAGTATGAAAGGGTCGCAGCATGAGGAAAGTTGATGACTAAGGGGTGTCTCCAGCCCTTTAGGTCCCCATCTTTACTACACTTGATTTCTGCATCAGCAACATTTATTTGACTGAAAATTATAACTCCTAGCTCATGATCCCTTCCTTCCTTCCTTTCTTTCTTTTTGAGTTGGAGTTTTCAGGAGTCCAGCTAATGGCTTGCAGGGCAAAGACGGCCCTCAGAGGTGACATCAACTTGCAGAGCAGGCCAGAAGCAACAGAGCCCAGGGTCTGGTTTTCATTTACAGTTTGGGTCCGTCCTACAGCAGGGAGGGGAGAAGAGGGGGTCTGGAGGAAGGAAGGAGAAGGAGGAGGAGGAGAAGAAGGCAGGGGAGGAGGGAGAGGGAGGTGGGAGGGAGAGGAGGAGCAGGAGGAAGCCCTGACTGTACCCCTGGACCCTGTCCAGTTTGGAATTCAGTCTTTCACCAAAGGCTGCTCAGTTCTCCAGCCTCCAGCCTCCAGCAAGGATTGCAAGAAGGGACCGCGTCCTCCGATCTTGGAGCCCCCTTCTCTTGGTGGGAAGGGTTGCGGCAAGAAAAAGAGATTTAGTGAGGGAAATATGTGTCCTGGTGAAGCGTGACTGAATCTAGAAGCCCAGGGACACGCATCTTCAGGTTTTCTCAGGGTAAGTGTGATTTTATTTTTTCCCTGCGGCATGAAAGAAACACTTCAACCAGACACGAAAGTTAGTGGCTCCTATGGGCACCCTGTCAGTCAGGGTTTTTTTTTTTTTTTTTTTGTCCAGATTTTAGGTTTCTAGAAGAGACCACCTCTGTTTCTTTCCGTTGTGGTCACTAGGCTTCTTTAACCTGCTGGAGGTTGTGGGTTTCCCAGCTGTGTCTAGGTTTGCTGCTGCTGGGAGTGTTCTGTGTGTTCCTGCTTGTGCCCTGTGCACCCCCGGCTGGGCTGCTGTCTGCCTGCTGGTTTGTGGAAAATCATCCCTCCTTCCCCAGGCCAGCTGGAATCTGCTTTGTTTGCAGAGGCATCCGATGGGAGCGTGGGGCAACCTGTAGACCCCTCTGTGTTCTCCAAGGGTCACGGGTGGGAGTTTACTCCTAAGTGGTTCTGCTGTGGGGAGGCTGGTCAGGCAAACTGATGTCTTCTGAGTTTGGAGAGATACTTGTGCCCAGGCTTAGGGCTGGGCCAGGGCTACTCAGCCATGACCATCAGGGCTTTCTTTTCAGGAACCTGAAGTCACTGTTGCAGGAGCTGTCCTTTAGGGGTGAGTAAGGGAACTTCAGGCCTAAAGGAGGAGGAACGTGCTGCTAGGGGCACCTTTCCCAGTGGATAAGGCAAGGCTCAGGGCTGCCTTGGCCTGGGTTCTCCAGATGGGAGGCCTGTGCCAAGTTGGGAGGCCCAAGGGCTATTCCCTGGCCATGAGGATACTGGGTGGGGTTCTGGTCCTCTGTCACTGAGGATAGAAAGTCTTCATGGACAGTTGCCAGCCTGTTTGGGGACCTATTTCAAGCTACTATAGGATCAATGCAAGGGTGGGGCCATGGGGAAGAGTTCATTGGAGTACTGGGCAGTAGCTAAAGAAAAAGGAATTTCATAAAAGTCAGGCAAACGTGCGACTGGTCTGGACCCCCAGAAAAAGCTGTTATGAGAATGAGGGGGTACCATATATCCTACAGGGGGCCATTTGTCTTCCTTCCCATAGTTGATCCCAGACGAAAGCCCCAGGATCTGAGCACATCAAGGGTGCTCATGGCACCTGAAGATAGTTCCCAACATCTCAGGGGCACACAATTCTGAATCCATCAGGAAGCTGAGGAAAAGCATTTAAAATAAAAGGCTCTTAGCTAAGCAGTGTAGAGCCAGCTGGTTGCTGTAGCTGCCAGCACAGAGATTCTTGACTTCTTTCCTGGGTGATTTCAAGCCGGAAGCTTCCAGTGCAACCATCCTTCGGCTTTATAGGTGAGGAAGGAGGAAGAGGCTCTCAGGTGCCAAACAACTTACCAGGGCCCACCTGAGAGGCTGGGCTTCCAGAAGCTTCCTTTCCAAGGCATGGCTGGAGCCATGGGGCTAAGGGTTCCAGCAGTAGGGGACCCTGATGAATTTGTACCTACATGTGGGATAGGCCAACAGATTTATACCCTCAGAGGAGACTGTCCCCTGTCCCCTGTCACATTCTGTTCAAAGGAGCAGGACAGTTGGCTTCGTCTTCATCAGGATACACCACTCAAGGGAAAAGAGGAGAGGTTCACCTCAGGGAGGAGGGCATGGCGCTGTGATTGGGATTTTAGTGTGGGACAGGCTAACATCCAGGCCACCTTGAGGGCATGG
Source organism: Alexandromys fortis (assembly GCF_014885135.2). Lineage (NCBI taxonomy): Eukaryota > Metazoa > Chordata > Mammalia > Rodentia > Cricetidae > Alexandromys > Alexandromys fortis. Next base: position 1,845,221 of record NW_026068020.1, read on the forward strand.
AGGACTCGCAGTGATAGCCTGAATTTTGCTCCATTCTGGTGTGGGCTTCTACTGAGGGTGAGGAAAGGAGGGGTGTAGAATGTCTTTTAAAGAAACTTAAGATTGGGAATAGCGATCCCATGTCTGGGTGTCTTTGATGAGACAAAAGCTTCATATTCCTACAAAGGGAATTCTTCCTTTTCCTTTCTCACAGCAGTGAGAAGCCATTCGGCAGACACTGGGTGGGGAAGATGGACAGGATGGGTGGCACAGAGTGGCTCTCCTGGATTTTTCCAGTCTGGGAATTAGAGGGTGTGGCCACAGTACCTTCCCAGGGGGTGGCTGAGGTGTCCTTGGCCTAAAAGTGTATCCTACATTGGAGGTGTGTACCACACCCCATTCTGGGGGAGACCCTCAAGCCTAGGACCTTAATGATGTATCCGAGACAAAATCAGCATGGTTCTGAGCGAGCATTGTCTGTGTCCCTGTGCTCAGCTTTATAGGTTGGTAACACTGTAAGTGTATTTTATGAGTTCATACAGCACAAACAAATCTAGCACCGCCCACAAAGTGGGAGAAATTCCTTTATTCAATTATCTGCTGGGGCCGTGAACTCTGACCTTAGTTTCGGAGTGGAACATACAGACCCCAATGCTGAAGGACTCCATCTCCTCCTGAGACCACCCCCCTCCCTGGAACTGGGTAGAAGTGTTTACCATCCGAGGCTCCCTGGCTTCCTTGCCTTCTCCAAACATTTGGTGACTTGGAGAAAGTGCGGCTAAAGCAGAGCAGCCGTCTCTGTCACCACCTGCTTCTTATGTGAAATTCCACATTTAGGAGTTAAAGTTCATTAGCGGGTTGCCAGTTCTGCTGCATGAGATGTTCTTGAAAGCATGCTAACTATGTTAGAAAAAAAAAAGTGAAGTTACTATCACTTCTTTGCAGAAGAAGCTGCGAATTGGGTGTCTTTTGGGGAAGGGTGACAGGTGATACCCAGGGCGAAATGAGACCCCATGGACCAACGAGACTTTTCTAAAGTTGGCCTACAGGCAGGAACTGCACATGGTGTCCTGGCGGCGGTGGCAGGCAGGCAGGCAGTACAAACACACAACTGCTACATGAATAGTTGGTGACTTGAGGTGTGACCTGACATTTAAAAGTCCTATTAGCTTAACATAGAAAAATAAAAGCACAAAATGCTTCATATTTTAAGATTTATTTATTTTTTTATTATTTCTAATCACGTGCGCATGTGTGCCAGTGTGTGGGCATGGACTCAGTGCAGGTGCCCGCGGTAGCCAGAGGTGTTGGGTCCCTCTGGAGCTGGGGCTTCTGGCAGTTGTGAGCAACCTAATATGGATGCTGGGAACTGAACCCAGGTCCTCTGCAAGACCAGCGAGTGTTCTTAGCTGCTGAGCCATCGCTCAATGCCTGCTTTGGGTTCTAAAACATGATGTTAAGGTAGATGAGGACGTTCCTCTTTGCCCTTCCACTTCTAGGTAAATCTTTGTGCTCAGTGGAGTTTTAAAACCCCAAGAAATAACTCTCGGTAAAAACCATTGCCATCTAGATCGTAGAGCTGAATGTCTTGTTCTCAGGAAGCACCCGCCAGGTCCTGATTTTTAGAGAGACACTCTTTAGGAATTAATTATGTTAGCTTTTAAAATTGCAATCCCAGCACCACAGATCTGTTTAGGAATGGAAAGGCCAAGTGGACCCAAAACTGCTTCTGGGGTGCATTCTAGTTTCTTTTCACTAGAGGGCGGTGTATCCCAGAGTGTCAGGAAAATGAACGTTGCCAGCGCTTCCAAGGTGGGGTTTCAGGGCTTGTGGGGGAGTCAACCAACTCACACCCCAGCTGTGGGTGGCAGTTAGGATTGGCCTACAGCTGCTTCAGCACAGTCTCTGTGATGGCTCACATTTAAAATTCCACTTTTCTTCCTTGATTATGTGTGAGCGTTCCGAAGTGAAATTCATGCTTCCAAACAACACATTCGCCACTCTTAAGCAATTCCGTCTCAAAAGTACTGGGAAATTGGTAAAGTTTTAAAGGAAACACACTTGCTGAACCTAAATTACCAGAGCCTCCATGGGAGCATGGGGACTAAAGCCTGCTTGTACACACACTGTGGGAGCTCTTATTTTAATACTGGAAGGGGTATTAAAATCTGCTGATTTTATGCACGCCCTTAAAGTGTGCATAACCTGCCCTTTGCTGTTCTTCCCAAACATCTTTGAAAGAAATTCACACACACACACACACACACACACACACACACACACACACACACACACCTCATTTGAAATACTTTTTGATTAAAATATATTGGTGACTCTCTGACTTACCATTCACGAGGAGCAGGGGCACTAGATTCGACCTCAGAGCACCGCTCCCTTCTGTTAGTTTACCCAGCACAACATGCTGGCAGATCTGCCATTTTTGCTGCACTCCAGGGTGCTCAGCTTCAAGATCAGGGTACAAACATGAAGAAGGCCTAGGCTCTGCTCTTCGGGTTGGTAAATCCATGGCTTGTGTTTGGCTGTTGAGGTCTTACAGAGAGCATTGTCTTGGTGAATGCTTTCTCCATACTCTTTGGGGACATGGGACATGCTGTCAGAGAGGCTGACTGCTGGTGTGTGGCCACACTGTTAGGAGTGGTAATAATGCCAGCCCCACCCAATGCTCTGTACCTGCCTGCTGGATTTCACCAAGCATGCACCCAGGACCCAGGCATGGGTGGGGGTGGATAAGCCTTAAGAAGTACCATGGGTTTTATCATGGGTCAGACAGAGGACTGACCTCCAAATTACACAAAGAACTAAAGAAACCAGACATCAAAAGACCAAATAACCCAATAAAAAATGGCGTACAGATCTAAACAGAGAATTCTCAACAGAAGAATCTCAGATGGCCAAAAGACACTTAAAGAAATGTTCAACAACCTTAGTCATCAGAGAAATACAAATCAAAACAATTCTGAGATACCATCTTAATGCCGGTCAGAATGGCCAGGATAAAAAAAACTCTGATGGCAGCTTATGCTGGAGAGGATGCAGAACAAGGGAATGCTTTTCCATTGCTGGTGGGAGTGCAAACTTACACAGCCCCTTTGGAAATCAGTGTGGCGGTTTCTCAGAAAATTGGGAATCAACCTACCTCAAGACCCAGCAATACCACTCTTGGGTATATACCCAAAGGATGCTCAATCATACCACAAGGACATGTGCTCAACTGTGTTCATAGCAGCATTATTCATAATAGCCAGAACCTGGAAACAACCTAGATGCCCCTCAACTAAAGAATGGGTAGGGAAAATGTGGTACATTTACACAATGGAGTACTACTCAGCGGTTAAAAAAACCCAACAACAAAACAATGACAACTTGAAATTTGCAGGCAAATGGACAGGACTAGAAAAAGCCATCCTGAGTGAATATGTACTCACTCATAAGTAGATAATAGATATAAATCAAAGGACAACTAAGCCATAGGCCACAACCCCAGAGAACCTAGGTAACAAATAGGACCCTATGAGAGACATACATGGTTCCACCTAGGAAGGGGAAGAAAAGACAAGATCTCCTGAGTAAATTAGGAGCGTGGAGGGCGGGGTAGGGTGAAAGGCGAGTGGGGAAAGTGTGTAGTACACTCCTATCCAAACAGCTAAAATGAGGAGGATACAATAAAAAATTAAAAAACAAAATTATTTAAAATGAAAATAAAAAAGAAGTACCAAGGGAAGAAAGGGATTTTTGTATTTTCTGGGTTTTCTTTGGAGTTGATGCAGCAGAGGGGTCACTGTCACCATTGCTTGAAAATATTCTGGGGGGCCTGGGGTGTGGCTCGGTGGGGGAGTGCTCAGTTCTCAACACCACACAATCTCAAAACGGTGATGCATGCCTATAGTCCCAGCATCAGGAAGATGAAGGCGGGAGGATCAGAAGCTCAAGGCTAGCCTTGGCTATAAAGTGAGGACTAGACCGGGCTGGGCTATATACGTGAGACTATCTCAACAAAAGAAATCTGGACATTTGAAAAGGGAGAGAATGAGACAGATACAGGGTGGCTTGCTACGCCACCGTTTAGAGGCAGGGTCTGGCTGTGCATAACCCGTCACCATCCTCTCTTCTCCTTAAACATCCAGAGGTGTTTGTGAGGTGGGCGTGGCCAGGGAAGGCCTCACTGGGAGCCATCTCTGTTGAATCCCCCACGGTGCACTGTTCTCTTGACTTCCACAGCCCCAGCACTTTGGGAACCAGCCGCTGGAAGAAAGAGCACACAGGTCAGATTAATTTCAGAAGTGACCAGCAGCTGGAGATGACTCAGGTCTCAGGGGAAACTATTCCAGAAAACTAGCGTTTTCACTTCTGGAATGGTCTCTGGTTGAGTCAGCAGCCAGCAATGGCATCTAAAATCTGCTCAGCTTAAACCCATCTGTGGCGCTGTAGGGGAGGTCAGAGACCTGCTAGGTTAGACTCAGTGGATGCAGCTGTAACCCAGTGGTCCAGGGATCCCTGCCAGCTCACACCAGTTGGCCCGTTTTACTCCTAAAAAGTAACCCTGGGGCAGGTTGCTGGTAGAGGCATTAAGGAGGCAGATAAGCTGTCACAAGACCTCTGTCTACTTAAAGGTGAGTTTTTCCTCTCACACTCGAAAGCAAGCCAAGGCCTACTTCTTCCTTAGGGTCGTGAGAATGCTGTGGCCACTCTCACTCACAGATCCTCAATGGGACACATGGTTTTGAGTGAGGCTGGTGGAACCCAAGTCTCTCGCCAGCAAAGGAAGAAATGGGACAAATGGGAGGCGGGCTGGGAGTGAGATCGTGGGTTGGAAAAAAGTGCCACTGGCAGAACTGCTTGTGGAGCATTTTCTAGCAGGCGCTCTCCATGATTGTCAAAGCCCATGCTGTCTCCGCCTAATGGTTATAATTATCTGCAGAAATGGGCCCAGCGTCCCATCTGGTTAGCACACAATTCAGATCTCAGAAAGCCTTTATGTTTCATGGTGGCCTTTAGCATGGCGGATCCAGAACTTTCTGCCTTCTGATTGTTTTCTTGGATTCTAGAAATAGACTTTAAATTCCATTCCTAAATAGCTAGACAACTCATCCAGAATTTGCTTCTGTCCCTTCTTTTGGAGTCAGGGACTCATGTAGACCAGGATGGTCCCAACTCACTATGCAGCTAGCTGGCCTTGAACTCCTGAAATTCCTGCCTCTGCCTCCTAAGAACTGCTTCCAGACAAGGAAAAGAGCTAATGTGTGTGTGTGTGTGTGTGTGTGTGTGTGTCCATGTCTTCCACAGGGGCTCTCGTTATTAGAGGTGGCCATACCCTCTCTTTCTCTGTCACCTCTCTATAGCCCCCTATGGTGGCTACAGAACATCCGGGCATTGCCCTGTTAGGTCCCAGCAGGAGGAGCTGGTGCTCTCTGGTGCTGGCATGTGACAAGGAGGGTGTTTGCTCATGCACGATCAGAAATGTTGAAAGAATTTGCAGTCACAGGAAAGATGCAGACTCTAATTGTTATTGTTGAGATAGAAATACAAGGCCATAGTTGTCAAACCAATGAAAATACTCAACTTCTGATGCACTCCTTTGGTGTGTGTGTGTGTGTGTGTGTTCCAAATCACTTGCTTCTGAAGAGTTCTGCAAGGCTGGGTCAAACAGTCACATAGTAAACCCTACTCTCTTCTGCTAGGTCTCACTATGGAGCCTCTGCCACAAGGGGGTAGGGAAGGGTGAGGGGAAACAACAGGAGCGGGCACTTTGATTCTTAAAGGTTTCTAAGTGCAGTGGCCCACAGAATCCTGAAGAGGATGTTTCATCTCTTGAAGCTGGAGCTTCAGGCTGCTGTGAGCTGTCTGATGTGGGTACTGGGAACAGAACTTGGGTCCTCTGCAAGAACAGTATGTTCTCTTAACTGCTGAACCATCTCTCTAGCCCCTACTTTGATCCTTAGTCAAGACAAGAGGGCAGGAAAGGCAAGTGTAAGCAAACCTCCCAACTGTAATGAAATTTGAGAACTCATTCCACAGTGGTGGGGGCTACAAAGCTGGGCTCTTGTTGTGACTTTTGGTGATTGCTGTGGCCCCAGCTTGAGCAGGACAGTGAGGCGTTAATGGAAAGCCTCAGAATGTGAACTCTATAGGAGAGCAGGTTGGTTTTATAAAGCGGTGCCCGGAGACATATCAAACGCAAGGCTTCAAAATGGGAGCTCTGAAAGCATTTATGTCTTTGTTTCGAAATTATTTCCTTGTGTGTGTATGTGTGTGTGTGTCCTTCTTAAAAAAGATTTCCAGACATGGACAATGAAAATGCTTTTGAGGAGGCTTAATGAAAACTAATTTGGCAGAATTGCAGAATGGCCTGGGAAAGACTGCAGCACCATCATGACTGCAACTTGAAGCCTGGGGAGGGCAACCTCAACAATAAAAGGAGTTTCCAGAAACCCCAAGTGGGCAGCAGCCACGTGGGAAAAAGACACCTCAGCTCTGTGAAAAAGAGGCAGTGAGATACAGGACTTAGACCTGCTAACCCTAAAGCCGAGGACACAGTTAGTAAGGCACTTGGGTTTTTGAGTCAGTTGCCCCAAGGGCACGGAGTCCTGGACAAAGGGACCCCACCCAGCTAGAGGGTCCCAGGCAGCCAAATCTGACTTTGATGTTTTCATATTGGGAATAATAGAGCTGGACATTCACCAACACCGAGGATGTCTGTTCTTACCCCCCTCCCCCAAGACTCGGGGAGTTTCCTGGAGGTCTCTGCCAAAGGCTGCCTGCCTAGCCTGTACCATTTCCTGAGCTTTGCCTCTTCCTCGGAGCCGTGGACTTCAGTCCAGATGCTGGCACTGTCTTGTTTTATCTATGTGGCTTTTGCAAATCATGCTTCCTCACTGGTGTTACTTTCTCATGGTAGGGGTGGCAAGCAGCCACCAGATGGTTGGAAGGATGGGGGACGTCCTGCCCCTGAGATAGAAGCCAGTGGCTATCTCTTCAGCCCACTTCACTTTCCTTCCAGAGAGTGATGAGGAGAAGCGGGTATGGCTATCTCTGTTCCCCTTCATTAAGGGAAAAGGGGGCGTGGCTACCTCTGCTCCCCTTCATCAAGGCGGGCAATCCAGGTCATGATCTGGGGAGATGATGTTTGACCTCTTTAGTGAAATTGAGATGGAAGCTGCTCTCCCCACAAGCCCTCCTTTGCCATTGTCCTGAGGAAGCAGTCACATGATGTAGGGGTTCCGACCCCACTGTTGAGTGTTTATTAATTTTTACGGTTAACTCTACTGTGTGGTTGATTACACCCTAGAGTCTGGCTTTCCTGGGAGCAAACCATAGAGACAATTTCTTTTCAGTTTCACACCTGGGGATCCAGCAACTTAGCTGGTCACCAATAGAATGTCAGTGATACATCACCTCCAGCTCCGCTTCTCAGAGGTGAAGGAGTCCCCTATCCTTACCTCTCCCTCAATACCTGGATGGATTCTGAGAAAAATAAAAAACAAAACCCCAAAACTCCTGTTTGTGTCACATTTATTTTGTCACCCGTGAGCCATTGGTCCTTAGGAAGCTGTTCTTCCAAGTTGAACACTGGGAAAATGAGCATCTTGGCTCAGGTCTTTCACATAACGTGTGTGCCATTTCCTTAGAGAAATTCAATTAGCGGATGGCTTCAGAAGTCTTTACAGAATCGTAGCATCAGCGCTCAGATCTTAGGGAGCTCCGAAGGCGAGGAACTCGCTTAGGGGTTGCTCTGGGGTGACTCAGCCAGTGACTAACACACGGTAGAATTAGTATATTCAAAGGATTCCCCTGTGTGAGGGGCAGGGACCGTTAAGAAACCATTAGCAAAACTACTCCACATGACTCACCCACACTGAGCTCCCTGTCCATGAGGTTTGCAGAGACATCCCAGCACTTCCTGTGCTTAACTTAGACTCAACAGTGTCTAAGTTAGCCCTCACCTCAGGCCCCACCTTTCCCCACAGGGATCCCAGAGCCTACTGCCTCATAGCAAGGCGCTAGGATATTCTTGTATCCGAATTCTCCCGCAGCATTGCTACTCGAAGGATGGGGTAATGGCTCGGCTAGTCAAGTCTGCCTGTGGAAGCCTGAGGATGGAGTTTCAGCCAAGACTCCCATAAAAGGCCTGTGCACACCTGCCGTTTTGGCTCTGGGAGGCAGAGGCTGGATTCCTGGTGACTTGCTAACCAGTAAGTCTAGCCCAACTGGTAAACTCCAAAGTCATTGAGAGACCTTGTTTCAAATCATGAGGCAGAAAACAGTTGAGAAAAACATAACATTGATGTTTGATCTCCTTATCCCGTATATGTACATGCACCCCGCCCCCACAAACACATATGCACACCCGCACAATGCTACTTAAAGTCAACATTTCCTGTCTTGATTAAATATTTAAAATAATTGAACCAGATTGCTGGAATGTGCATGCACATTTTTTGGTTGAAGTTGTGAAGCGTGAAACTTGCATGGAAGGTGGTGGCAAGTAGTGGTCTCCCAGTCTGAGTCACAAAGGGATGGGCCCAGTTCCTGGGGCATGGCGCTTTCAGAGATGCAGGTCTGTGCACAGTTGGGAGAGAGTTGTGGGTCTTCAGATATGTTAATCTAGTGTTCAAATACTACTCTAGACTAGTTACAAGACCACTAGTGACTCCGGAAGCACAGACTGCGTGAAGGAAGCAGATTCTCCATCAAATGTGCGATTACCAACTTCAGCAGAATGAGGAGTAGCGTGTGTACAGTGTTCTTCGTGTGTCCTCGAGTGCAAACCCTCAGTTTAGTTAATTTAGCATGCACACACACACACACACACACATACAGAGAGAGAGAGAGAGAGAGAGAGAGAGAGAGAGAGAGAGAGAGATTGCACTTGCTTTAGCCTTTTTAATGAAGAAAACCCTAGCATGGCCCAAAAGAGTAAAAATGGCCCAAAGGTTCTTAGGGTGGAACTTAAGATTGATAGTGTTCTATACGGTGAAGGGGTGGAGCTAGACCAGAGACCCGGTGGGAGCGAGACCAGCCACCAGCGGTGGGAGTGAGCAGTGGGTTCTCCACTGGCTGTGGGTTGTTCTCTGGGCCTCACCACCGGCACCCAGGCTTCCTCAAGACACAGGTGCATTGTGGAGCCACAACACTGAGCCCTGCAGGCTGCTTTTCAGAGTCGTGTGTTTCTGTGTCGAATGGGCAATGTCCAGGACAAGTCGAGAAAGCGAGGCCGGATATTGTAGTGTTGCCACAATCTGGCTTCACTGCAGAAAGAACTGTGTGCAGTTTCCCGGATGCCTCTACAGAGCTGACATGTTGGCAAGGGGAAGTTGAATGACAGGTGGTTTTGTGGCAGCTGAGCTATGTTCCTGAAGGTCTCCCAGTCTGAGTCAAAGGCAGGTTTTGAGTCACAGGTGGTCCTCACTGTTACTAAGAGCCCGGCTAATTAGATACCTCATGTGAGGGATTCATGCATTCTTTCTTCTTGTTATTGTTACCATTTTTTTTTGTATGTTACTGCTCTTAGTATAATGTCCTCAAGGTTCATTACATTGTAGCATATGACCGTTGTAATCTTTAAGGCCCAATAGTGTTCCACTGCATGGAAAACCACATTTTCTTACTCATCTGTCTATTAAAATCATTCAGATATTATGAATAAGGCTGCAGTGGCCACGGCTATCCAAAATCTCGCTTTGCTTTAGATTTTTGTATCTGTATTCCTGTGCATAGATTGCTGGATCATATGGCCATTCTGTTTTTAATCTTTGAGGACCCTCCATGTTGTTTTCCTTATTATCTGCCCCATTTCTCACCCCTGCTTATAGTGTCCAGGAGCCATGGCCCCTGTGCGTCTTTGTCTGCCCTGCCTCTGTGTTTTGGTAGCAGCCACTGTGATGGGCGTGATAGTGCATTATGGATCTGGTTTAGGTTGCCCTGATCTTAGTAACATCAGACATATTTCCACATGATTATTAGTCATTGTGTTGGAGAAATCCCACCTCATGCTCTTCACTCATTCAAGCAGATGAGCTTTTATTTTTGTGTATCTTTATGCACTGTGGATGCTCACCCTTAGTCAGAGATATGGGTCTCAATATTTCCTTTAGCTCTGGGAGTTGTGCTTCCAGTGTAATGGTTTTTGTATTATTGGTTGGAGAGAAATTATCTTTCCAAACTTTCTCTCTTTTTTTCTTACTGTTTGGCTGAGGATGACTTCGAACTTCCGATCCCATTTCTTCCGTCATCTGTGTGCTGCTGTTACAGGGGTGTAACCACAACTGGAAAATGGGATGTCACAGATCAAACCCAGGGCTTTGGGGATGCTGGCCCAACACCCTACCAGCCGAGCTGCAGCCCCAGCATCTGGGCAGAGTCTTTAAGTTTGATGGAGTCCCATTTGCCAAGTCTCTCTGCCTGACTGGCTTTTGGGGTCTTACACAAGAAACCCACACAAGTGCAGTGTCACAAAGCTTCTCCCTGTTCTCTTCTAGGAGGATTTGTATTAATGTTTTTCTTTATTGTTTGAGAATTTCCTACAAAGTATCTAGATCATATTCTTTACTCCTCCCAGGGTCTTCCCCAACTCCCCACCCAGCAACTTCATGTTCTTTTTTTCTCTTACATATTTTTTAACATTTTGTTCCATTTATTTGCTTGTGTGCAAGGAGGTCAGAGGGCAACTTGCAAGAACTGGTTCTCTTTTTTGACTATCTGAGTTTCAGGCATCTAACGCATGCCATCAGGGTTGGTGGCAATTATCTTCACCTGCTGAGCCATCTTGCTGGTCCTGAACACATTATCTGTTCATCTGTCCATCCGTCTGTCTGCCCGCCCATCCATCCATCCATCCATCCATCCATCCATCCATCCATCCATCCATCCATCCATCTATCTATCTATCTATCTATCTATCTATCTATCTATCTATCTATCTATCTATCTATCTATATCTACCTGTCTACGTGTGTATAAGTCAGAAGAAAATTCAAAAGGGTTGGTTCTTTCCTTCTGCCTTGTGGGTTCCAGGGATCAAATTTAGGTTGTCAGGCTTGGTGACATGAGCTTCTATGAACTGAATCATCTCCCCAGCTCTACAGCTAGCTCTTTCATTTTGAGTTAATTTTTGTATGTGGTGTGAGGCCAGGGTCCAATTCAGTCCTTTGCTTGAGGACGCCCAGCTCTCACAGCACAGTGTACAAGCCGTCTGCTTATAGAAATGGCTTTACTTTTCCTTTCCCATTTGAGTGGATTTAGCTTCCCTTTCTTGCCTAATTGCTCTGACTAGGACTTTTTTTTTGTTTGTTTTCTCTTAAAGATAAGTGAGAAAGAAGGTCATGTGACTGCTCAGAAACGCTCTGTTTTCAAACATGCCTTTTATTGTTAGGGGATGGCGTCCAGGATCACCTAGAGCTAGGCAAGTGCTCTAGCACTGAGCCCTGCCCCAAGCGACTGTGGTTTTAAATTTTTTTTCTGTTGAATATGATGCTTGCTGAGAGTTTCTGGGTATTATTTTTATTGTGCAGTGCCTTCAAGTCCCAGTTTGTTGAAAGGTTTACTTATCTCTGTCATGACAATGTGTTAAAGGGTGTCAAATGAATTCCTGAATATCTGAGATGGTCTTTGGATTTCTTTCATCATCTGTCTATCTGTCTGTCTATCTATCTATCTATCTATCTATCTATCTATCTATCTATCTATCTATCTATCTATCTATCTATGTTTCACACCGTCCTTGCATTCCAGGAACATAACCCATCTGGTAATGTGTCCTCATTTTAAGCTGCTGCATTTGAGTGTTACCTAGAATTTGCCCGAGCATGCTTGTACCAGCTTTTGTCAGGAATATTGTCTGCAGTTTTCTTTTTTGGTCATTTCTTTTCATATTCATGTTTCACTAGAAGGATGGCCGTATGGAATGAGTCTGGTAGTGTTGCCTGTTTTGAGGAGGGTTTGGGCAGAACTTGGGTTAATTCTTTAAACGTTTGATGGGATTTCCCGCTGCAGCCACCCACTCCTGAGCCCTATTTTCAGGAGGGTCTGGCAGTTAACTCAAATTCCACAGTGGCCACGTCAGCTCAGAGGCTTTCGAATACAATCTTTGTGTGTATTTCTGGAAACAACCGATCATTCAGGTTATCTGGTTTCAGGTATTCTCCTGCCCTCACACCGTTGAGGTCTCGCAGAGCCTTGTCCTAACCACACAGTGGCGAAGACTGTTGTGCAAACCACATGACATGCCCACTTTGTTCTCTTTTCTCCTTGTCCCCCACAGACTCGACCCATTCCCAAAACAGGGATGTAGACGAGATTTACAAGTATTTGGGCTTTTAATATAATAAGATTAAAAAATACACATTTGAAAATCTGTCATGTCCTTGTGAAACAGAGAGGAGAGAGAGAGAGAGAGAGAGAGAGAGAGAGAGAGAGAGAGGAGATGGGATGGGAGGTCCTGAATTATTGTTCACACTGATGCAGATGGCTGCAGCCTAGAGCTTTAATTCATGGGAAAAGCCTCTTATGACATCTAAAACCCCTAATAATGAAGCATAAAGTATGAAGTAAGCCCACTATCCCTAGATTAAATGATTTTCAGTTTTTTAAAGCAGGACAGACTTTCCTCTTGAACAACAGACTAGATGACTCCCAGTATCAGACAGCATGCTCTCAGACTCAGTACAGAAGAAAATGGAGTGAGAATCTGAAATCATATTGATGATATGCTTGGTTCTGGTCCCTCTCCTGGGCCTCTTTGAAATATCCTTGCTCACCTTCCAGCCTTCCCAGTTTCTCACTGGGAGATGCCCAGTCCCACTACCAAAGACAAATGCTCCCAAATACCAAAGACATGACAGGAATCAGTGCCTTACGTCAGGGAGAACTGAGGAGAAGTAAGGAGACCTCAGCCTAGACAGAGACATTCAGCCAGCTCTGTGCAGGAGTCTTTAGGAAGGGACCCATTCTGAGAACTGTACTGGGTGATTTGTTATTGGATCCAGGAGGATCCAGGAGGATGAGGGGGCTGGTGTGAAGTCTGAGGGGGTTGGCAGGCTTGAGGATGTGGGCTGTTGAACATTCTGAACCTGAACTTGCTTTCCTGGAAGTCAGGTTTGCAGCTGCTAGCTGCTGCATGATGGGAAACCAGGGAACGCGCACTCTGCCCTCAGCTCTGGCTTCATCGGCATGCAAGCCGAATCTCTTTGGGCTTGTTCCATGATGATGGTAGTGGAGGTTGGCACATGCAGGGAAAGTGCTGGCTAGCAAGGGAGGACAAGGCAGAGTTCGAGACAGGCCTCGGCGCTTTTGGTTGGGCAGAGCCTATTCCTGTCAGGAAGGCGAGCATCCCTGACACCCGTCACCCTCTGTGCACAGCACGAGCCCTTCACTCCCGAGCCTCTTTCCTCAGTCCATTTCCCAAGGAGCACGCTCTCTTCAAGTTGCTGCCTGCCTCAATTTGGAAAAAGGTTTAGTTATGTAGTTCCTAACTGTGGCTGACGTGTGCAGTCATTAGAGTAAGAGAGTCTTGCTTGCAGGGTTATTTGATACTACTTTCCAGAAGAGGGTGCCCACTTAGCTTGTTACTTAGCAATTGGAGTGAAAACAGAATGTTCCAGATTGTGGGGCAGGTACTCTGGAGGTCCATTCAGAAACTAGAGATATATACCTTCCACATGGTGTTTGGGAATGGCTAGCCAGAGATGATGTGCGCGTGCGTGTGTGTGTGTGTGTGTGTGTGTGTGTGTGTGTGTGTGTGTGTGTGTGTGTGAGTGTGGTATGCAGTTATATGTCACTTAATAATGGGGACCCATTCTGAGAACTGTACTGGGTGAATCCGTCCCTGAGGGGACATCAGAGTGCATCACAAGAGAACTGTAATGTTAGTAGGTAATAAACCTTGAGGAATATTGCTGTCTATAGGGGTTTTGCCAACTGGATATCACAATGACATGTCTGTTTCTGTCTGCCTGTCTGTCTGCCTGCCTGCCTGGTTTTTATCATCTATCCATTTGCAGCTGGTCCAAAGACTGAATCACACCCCCAAGCCTATTCAGAAGCCTAATATGACACAGAAAACAATAGGTTTTGGAAAAATTTGCACTATGAGAGCTAAACACTGATCATTCTTTTCTCCTTGTCCTTTCTTTTAGGTTCACACTTGGTGCTTAGACATTCAAAATGAGGAAACACCGGCATTTACCCCTAGTGGCCATCTTTAGCCTCCTCCTCTCAGGCATTGCAATGACGCATGCCCAACAGCAAGCAGGTAAAGTTTGCTTTAAAAACAAAACAAAACAAAACAAAACAAAACAAAACAAAACAAAAAAACCCTAGCACCAGTTGCTTGAGTCTAGATCTTAGCCACCCAGAGCTTGACATGGAGCCTGGGGATGTCGAGAGAGAGTGCAGCGCATGTCACAGGTAGTATACAAACTTTGCAGGCCTTTCAGACACTGTGTCCAGGCAAGGTGACTTTTTTTTCTTTGCTAAAACTTGAGTTTCAAATCCTGAATTGCTTGAGGGCTGAATTATCTTCACATTGGGTCTTAGCAGCTTCTCCACCCCACGGTTCACCATCTGGGGGACTTTCCCACATCCCTGGCACCAGTTTGCAGGAGGAAGACAATTACCGGATAAAAGTCATTTTCTTAAAACAAGAAACAGAACCAAACAAAACCCAACCTCCCTTGTCTCTAACACCGGACACAGAATGACAGTTAATCATGGAGCCACTGTATCTTAAAAAAAAAAAAAAAGATGTTTCCCTAGACAACTTTAGACAGCAGACCTTAACACCCTACAAAGAATTTGCTTTCAGAATTTTAGGGCAGCAAGGTAAATTTCCTGTGTTGGAACTAGGAGCCCTTGTCGGGGTCTCCCTGTCATTTCACAGGGGTACTGGGCCTTCCACAGTGCTGTCTACAAGGCTGGGTTCTTTAGATGGAGTATAAGGTAGCCTACCTCAGTGGGAGAACAGCAAGGCTTAGGGCCTCTCAGGGAAAACTGAGGTAAGTAGAGTGTCAGAGGCAATCTGGCTGCAGCTTCTGAAGGCTCCTCCCAGGGCCACAGATGGCTTCGTCCCAGGGTTTCTATAAATGCCGGGAAACGGCTCATCCTAAACCAAGCGTGCTACTGCTTGGAGCATAGGCAGGTTGCTCTGCTCTGGAAATAAATAGTAGCTTCTTAGAGAGCTTCTCCCTCTAAGTAGCCCCAATTTTCTCCACGTATAGAACCTACTTGTCATATTACATTTCTCACAAGGTTTTAGAAACCCTGGGGGGGTGAGTTCTCATAAAGCACTGGTGGTCTTTCTGTATCCCTGTCAGGGCCGCTTTCTACCCCACACTGAAGAGTGAGCTGCTAATGATGGTTGTTTGCCAAGACATGAGATCCCTTTGGTCTGGTCATGTGGACATGGGGGTGGGGTGTCAGATTGTCACAGTCATGCCTCAGCTCAAAGGTGCCCTCAGATCTTTCCCCTATTCTGGAATAATCCACTGGTCTCTGATTTGGGGCTACTCAGTATGGGACTTGGAGTATTGCTGGGTGTAGCAGCAGCCGTGTCCTGGTTCTTGGCTCTGCTCTGCAGGTAAGTCCTCCTCCCTGCCTCCATGGTAACCAAGATATGAGTCACTCATTAGTAGCGGAGGATCTGCTTAGCTCATTTAGGAAGAGGCGCTCCAATGGGAGATCATGGTTTGTATCAGGAGAAAAATCTGAACCAATGTCTTTTTTTGAAGTTGTCAGAAACGGTGCGGCTGCCGACATAGTGTTTCTAGTGGATTCCTCTTGGAGTGCTGGAAAGGACCGTTTCCTGCTTGTTCAAGAGTTTCTGTCTGATGTGGTAGAGTCTTTAGCTGTGGGAGACAATGATTTCCATTTTGCTCTGGTCCGACTCATCGGAAACCCACATACCGAGTTCCTGTTTAATACGTACCACACTAAACAAGAAGTCCTTTCTCATATTCTGAACATGTCTTACATTGGGGGAAGCAATCAGACTGCAAAAGGATTAGAGTACATAATTCACAGCCACCTCACCGAGGCTTCTGGAAGCCGGGCCGCTGATGGAGTCCCTCAGGTTATCATAGTGTTAACTGACGGACAAACAGAGGACAGCTTTGCCCTGCCCTCAGCGGAACTTAAGTCTGCGGATGTTAACGTGTTTGCAGTTGGAGTTGAGGATGCAGACGAAGGAGCCTTAAGAGAAATAGCAAGCGAACCGCTCAGTATGCATGTTTTCAACCTAGAGAACGTTACCTCTCTTCATGATATAGTAGGGAACTTAGTGTCCTGTATACGCTCCTCCGTGAACTCAGAAAGGGCTGGGGACATGGAAAGCCTTAAAGACATCACAGGTAAAGTCTTCACTGCCAGGCAGCTCCCTGCCCTGCTGCTCTGTGCCTACGAGCTTAGCAAATACTGGCCTAAAGCAACATAGTGCCTAAGAGATGCTGCGGGCTTCTGGAAGAGATGTTCTCAAGCTTAAAAACAAAGGCTTGACTAGTGAGTCTTCTTCCGTCTCCTGCAGACACAGCCTCCACCAATACCCAAGAAGTTTCTGAAACAGCCGACATGTGAACCTTAAAACTCGTATTCTGACAACTATCCCAAAGCTCCTTTACATCCCTTAAATAGAAAGCCTCTCTCGGACGAGCGGGCATCCATCTAGGAGCTGAGAGTTCTGGTCCACGTTTGTGTCTGGCCATCGGTGGACCATTCTTGGCCACTGAGTGGAATTTATTAAGACATGACAGAATCATAGGACAGGGAGTCCTAACTGGGATGTAGTCCAAGTTTGTTTGGGAGGAACTGAGTCCTCGAGGGTAGATGACAAGCTGGGGAAGGAGCCAGGGCAGAGCCGTGGCATCCCTGCCCAGGGTCTGCACTCTGGTGTCTTTTGTGCCCCTGGGACTGTAACCATGAGACTCTTCGGATTCTAACAGCCTGCTCACGGTCACCCTCAGAGTGTGTGACAGCAGCTGGTTATCAGCCTGGGTGTTAATATTACACAGATGAGCAAACTCAGTAACCGGAGAGTCCTTAAATCAATCAAGCCTATTGGTTTTCCCCTTTCATTGATAAGTTCCAAAAGATGGAGAGGGAAGGAATATGACAAGATCGTAGATTGTCCTGCTCAGCCCCAATCTTGCCTAGGGGCCAGGATTAGCTTCTCCATTAGATATGGGCAGATACAGGGCACCCTGTGCTAGAACATAAGTCCATGCAGCATGTGGAGAGGAGCAGAGAGAGGGTGGGGAGTAGGGAGGCATGATGGGAGAGGATCATGTCTCCTCTGTAAGAAAGAGGGTCTGCACCTAGGATTCTGAGGTGGGTAGGAGAGGAGCTGAGCAGCTCACGTGAGTGGGCATGGGTCATTTCTAGAATGCTGGTGGCAGAGGGGGCAGCACCAGGGACAGAAGCCTGGGGTCGGAGCTGTTTGGAGCAATGGGCGCGGAGGTTCCCACAGTCCTTAGGAAATGGCTGCCGACTTCCAGCAAGGTTCACTAACAACCAGAGCTTGCCAGTCGAGGGACCTTGCCACCAGGATGTCCCGCTAGCTTCCTTCAAACTCCTCAGGAACTTTCAGAATCGAAAGAGCTCTCAGATTGGGCGTTTCAAAAGAGGGAGTCCTGCAGTTTGGCTGCAGGTTGCTCTCCACGTGACTGAGGCCACAGAGAGAGGCTGGGCATGTGGCTGGTGGCTGGTTCTTGACTAGGGAAAGAGGGATCATGCAGTCAGGAGTCAGAAGACAGGTACAACCCAGAGGAAGTGAGAGAGGAAGCAAGGCTGATGAGCACCTCTTCTCCTCCCCCAAGAGGATGGGCGAGGCAGGAGGCTGGAGGTATGGCAGCTGCTGAAGTCAGTCTCCCACTAATGAAGATACTAAGGAGTGGGATGAAGGGGCAGGAGAGAATTTGAGGCGTGAATCAAGTACTCTGAGGGGCGTGTGGGGAAACCTAGGGGTGGCTCAGAACAATTTGAGCTGCTATAAGGAAATAATGCCAGACAGGTTTTCACCACAGGGACTTAAAAGCAGGAGGCCAAGAGGAAGGTGGTGTGTATCAGCAGAAGGAAACACATTGCCGTGGACGGGAAAGGCTTGGGTACACAAGTGCTTTAGGGCCGAGACATCCTAAGAAGTTTCAGAAGGCTGTTCATCCCATGGCTTCTCCATGGTCCCCCATGATCTCAGCCTTGGTAAAATTGGGGTCACCAAGGTCTATCAAATGACAGGGAAGAGACGGTCTCCCTCTTGTCCTTCCCTCTGAAACAGGAACCACGTATCTGTACTACTGGGGTTTCCTGCTTCCAGTGATGTGGGTTCTCTCATCCAGCATTGTGTTATTCGCCAGGTTATAGGACATGGAAGTATGTTCTAGATGTCACCCTAGATCACATTCCTGTTTCAGAGGGAAGGACAAGGGGAAACCTGGGGTAACAGTCTGTGGCCACCAAGATTCTCTGACCCAACCCTTTCAGACTATGGGTGTAGTGACAGACTCACTTAAAAACGTGTTTGGTAGAGAGTGGCACATTTTCAAAGTTAATGTCTTGGCAAACTAATGAACAGGAAGAGGTGATGCAGCCATTTATATGGGTAAAACCAGGAATGACCACTGCAAGAGCAGAGAATCTACCAGCTGCATATTTCTGTTTAGCTAAAACCTTTGTTTTTCTGCCAAGAGAACATCTCCGTCTTCTATGTCTAAGTCACCGGCAGCACCAGCACCAGGGTGGAGTGTGAGTCATTCCTCTCTTCTGATTAACTGCACCCTGCAATTCCTTCATACCATGTCTCACTGTGTGCTCCATAACAAGACTAAAATAAGATAAAAACCAGTAGCCAGGATCCCAGGTGCGAGCCCTGAATAAAGTTTAGGAAAAGGCATGTCGGTGGTCTGAGTAAGGTTGCAGCAGGGACCATTTCCCTGTAGACTGTTCTATATTCTAAAGCAAGAGCCTACACACAGAAAGCGTTAAGGGTCACCATTCTGAATGGACCCTGCTCTTCTTGTTAGAAGTCCCCTTGTCACCCTCTGAAGATGGATGTACCCGAAATAAAAGCTGAAGGTGACTCTGAGTTCAGCATACATTTTCTTTCAAATGTGTGCTTCTCACAGGAAACAGGAGTGTGCTGTTTCCTGAGAGCTCAGGCAACTAGGACTTAGGGCTCTTCCTTGTCACCTTGAATGCTTTCCATAGAAGGTGCCACAGAGAGTGTGACACATGAGACACAAAGTAGGGAACCAGACCGCTTACAGTCTGGTTTCTCTTGGACTTGGTGTTGGCCGTTGGTGTGCCTCGCTGCACACAAGGACCCAGGGGTCCTGGGTCTCTGTGAGGCTTCGGCTCTCGCGGCTAACAATGCATGCTCTGTGTGTTCCATTATCATGTGTGTAAGAGGATCATGGTTTTTGATTCAGTGATGACAAATTATCCACCATTTTATGACCTACTGTTGATGGTGTTCAGCCTCCTTTCCCACCCAGAGAGTTCTTTTCTGGGATCTGCACCATTAGAAATTGTTGCCAAAGGGTATCAGATATTGGAAGTGGAAGTGAGGAAGACAGCATCATGCCCTGCTATGGCTGAAGATCTTTCTATTGTCCATCTCGATCACAATTAACTCTCTTTTAAAGTGTCTAGATAGGGTGACTAAGAGACAGGTCCTTCTGTGTCCCTTGAGGTCACTGACTTAGGCCTAGAAACATAGAGGCGTTTTATGGTGTCCACCATGCAATGGTGAGAGCCATTTTTATGGTCTGTGTAACCCACATTCCCTGATCCTCTCAAGATCCTCTGAGAATCTTGTATTTTGGCTGCAGACTGGTGGAATACTTTGGAGTTCAAACCAAGGGTCCGGTCTGCTGATGTTGAATGACAGCTATTCTGACACATAAGATCTCAGTCGCTGTAGCAAAGCGATTGTCGTCTTGTATTTTGTAGGGAGGACAGTGGTAGCAACATTCCAAATTGCCACATCTCAATGGCTTAAACCTCTCTCGGGATTACAGCCTGATGTATAGTCAAGGATTTTAAGTACCTGGGGAAGAAAGAGCACACTGAAGCCTGACACTCCCTGCTTCAGCTCCCATGAGAACACTGTCTGAGAGAAAACTAGTCGGTTTTGTGAAGTGAGCTTTGTGGGTCTTTCCTCAGAGAGAACATAAACAGATTTTCTGGCACAAGGAAAATCTAAATTTAAATATGAAACACTCACTGGCACTCAAAAACCCAAATAAAAGGTCTGTTCTTGTGTTACAGTGTCATAATTATGCCCCAGAGCCCAAAAACATGACTATTCATACTCACGAAGAGGCCCTTCTTGGCCCCTGTACACCCTTAAGTATTAAAACATTTGCTGCTCGAGGTAAACCTTTGCACTTCCTTGCCCTGGCATATAGACTTACTCCTCGCTCCCCTTTACCTGAGTCTCTGTGTAGTCCGATTTTTCTGTAATAGAATGGAAGTCTCAAGTTCCCATCACAGGGTCAAAAAAGGTCTTTGACAGCCATTTTTATGTCCTTCAGTGATGACCACACCCATTTTGGTTTAGCCAATCTTAGTCCTGATAGGTGATCCACTAGGATGTCATAAAATGAGGTTGGATAATTATGTCATGGCTGGTTTCATGTCACTCTACTTAACACCGTTCTTCATTATTTGACTGAATATAGAGGCAACGCAAAACAAACATTTCTGACCCCAATGCCATGTTCGATTCCACACGGCAACACACTCGAGAGATGAGCATAGGAACCATCACACGTCAAGGGATTTTTTTTTAAACTGTGTCTGAGTTTTGGGTCCTAGACATGTGTGGAATCATCTGTTTTGATTTTCAAGAAACAAAATGAACAATATTTATCCAAGGAATCAAATAAACTTCGGGAGCTATCAATCACTGGGCCACAAACCTGAGCTTTTGTTTCCTAAACTGCATTTGCATCAAAATCGATGAGAAATGAGAGCCCAGATCAGAAGTAGCCTTTGGGTTTGTGACATCCTAATCTCCTGCAGTATGGTACCTTATCATCTGATGCAATGATACCTCCCTCCAAATTTAGAAATAAAGGTCCGGAATATTGACCTCCTACTTGGATTTTAACCGTGAAGGTATCACAGATGAAAACTGGTTATGAGTGGCCCCGTTTCCACCACAATCCCTAAGCAGTTGCCTCTTATCCAATCAGAATGGAGAACTAAAAGAGACTCCACAAGCCTTCATTGACACCGTGTTTTGTTTGTCTGTGTTTCGTGTTTCTTATTGGTTTCCAAGGAAACAAGTCAGGTGATGCATGTGGTCACGTGTTCTAATGCTTTCACTTTTGTTTTTTTTTTCTTTCCTGCATTTCTTTCCTTTAAAGCACAAGACTCAGCCGACATTGTTTTCCTTATTGATGGCTCAGACAACACCGGAAGTGCCAATTTTGCTGTCATTCGAGACTTCCTTGTAAATGTGCTTGAGAGACTCTCAGTTGGAAATCAGCAGATTCGAGTGGGGGTAGTCCAGTATAGCGATGAGCCCCAAACCGTGTTCTCCTTGGATACCTACCCCTCCAAGGCTACGGTTCTAGATGCCGTGAAAAGGCTCAGCTTCGCTGGGGGGGAGTTGGCCAACACAGGCCTGGCCCTTGACTTTGTGGTGGAGAATCTCTTCACTCGGACAGGTGGCAGCCGTGCAGAGGAAGGGGTCCCCCAGGTGCTGGTCCTCATAAGTGCTGGGCCTTCTAGTGATGACATTCGGGATGGGGTGGTAGCTCTGAAGCAGGCTAGTGTGTTCTCATTCGGCCTTGGAGCCCAGGCCGCCTCCAGGGCAGAGCTTCAACACGTAGCTACTGATCACAGCTTGGTGTTTACTGTCCCGGAATTCCGTAGCTTTGGGGACCTCCAGGAGCAATTACTGCCGTACCTTGTTGGTGTGGCCCAAAGGCACATTGTCTTGCAACCGCCGACTATTGTCACACAAGGTATGTATGCCTTTTTTGCCATCTTTACAGGAATGGGGGTGTGTTGTGTGGTGCTGGTCATGAAAGAAAGGTGGACACTGGAGTGAAGCCGTAAGTACCCATAGCCAGTCAGTCGTTCTCTGATGTGCTGAAGTCTGTATGGGCTGTGTGTGGTCATTGCATTGGTCAGAGAAATCTAAAGATGGACGAATGAATAAAACGTTCTTAGAACTTGGGTTGTAAGCAGGACATGCTCTTTAGGCTAACGCAGCAAACCTGCTACTTTGAGATATTAGACATCAATGAGTGATCCAGTCACCTTGAAAGGGGCTTGAGGGACTTGCCAGTTCTGAGAAAGCTATTCCAGGGTATTGTCTGTGTATTCTAAGTGCACTCATCAATAGTGGCTCCCCAAAAGCAGCAAAGGGGAGTGGTGTCTGCTCCTGTGTCAGGGTGGTGGACACAAGAGGGACATTTCTGAAGGTAAGGCCCAGCTGAGCACCTACTGGACGGGGTATTCATAGACCTTTCTGGTCCTCTGCTTTCAAAGGAATTGTTTTGAGTCACAGATTTATCATCTATGGCCTCAAGTGGAAGGCCTTCAGCAGCACGGCCAACTGCAGTCCTTTAAAGAAGCCAGTCAACATCATACGAGAGCTACACACTTAAACACGGGAGGTGTGGGGACACCAGAAAGGCTGAGGGTCTGAGAGCCCATCACTTTCAGATGGTATCTGCTTCATGGCCCCAACTAGGCCAGTTGGAAACCATCCAGTATGTGGGGTCACACTCCCAAAGGCTTCATTACCCACAAACACTCAGTTCACTTCCTGGTGCTGCCTTCATACAGAGATACCTTCGGATCTGTCCTTGGTCGATCAGACCCTGATCCTCATTGTTCTTCAACAGCACGTGAACAATGGCTCACAGGAGGGAGACTCTGGCTAGCATCTGTAGTCTGTGATTCTCATTTTTCTGTGTGGAAATATTTGTCTGTCTATCTATGTTTGCTAGCTATCTAAAGGAAGAGCCTGGACCTGTGAAATGACTGTTGTCATAAGGAGTAATACCCATTGTCATAAGTAATGTCCACTGTTCCCTGGGATTCCTGGCTGGTTTTTCTTAGCAAAAGGGATAACAGTGTTCTTAAAAAAATAAACGTTTTGGTGAACATGCCAGTGTATGAAATTATCAGCAGATCACTTTAAAGTCTCAATGAAAAGCTTTCTCACTGGCTCATGTATGGAGTTGACCTCTGCTTCCTGGCACTGGGGTGAACAGGCAGGTCTAGTCACAGAGTAAAGGTAGAAGAAAACGGACCACACCTCCTGGTGTGAAATCCAGCCAGAATCAGGACAGCTTCCTTCAGATAAATTTCAGACAGTGCACTGTGACAGAAAGCTCAAGGCCACAACATCTTTACCTGGCTTTGGCCCCAGAACTAACCATGTGCAAGCCTTCCCGGGAAGTCTCTTGGTATCCCTGGGTTCAGAGGTCAATCAAACTGCAGCTTGTTGTGCCCCTTTCTCTTTGCTGCTCCTCCTGTTTGGATGGGGATGGGGATGGGATACAGGAAGGGTTGTCAGTAGCCTAAGCTGCATGCACTGTGAGGAAAGACTGAAGCAAGGGACGCCGGGTCTTTACACTGCTGTGTGCCTGAGCCTTGCAGTGGCCCTGGTCATTACAGAAACAATGCCAGGGGTGGGGTGGGGATTTTCAGCCCACTGAGCTTCTCTGAGTCTGCACACACTGGAAGCAAACCACTGCTCTGTGTTTTAGAAACAAAGTAAGTACCACAACTGCCTCTGGGAGATCTGGCTCTAGTCCCAGTCTTTTGTCATCCTGGCCAGATGTCACATCTCCGTGCACTCATTCCTTCACTTCTTACCAAAAATGTTGTACCAGGTGAAGATACTCTTGCTTCAAGCGAGGCTTCAACTTCTATATTAAAATGGGCGGCGTTCTGCCCTTATATTGGATTTTCTGTAGTTAACAAGTATTTTAGATCCTTCCTCACAGACATCACTGTGAGTCTCAGTGATGAACTCCTAAATCTTCAGTAGATATTCTTGACTATTTGATATATTCCAGTAACTAAGCCAAGCACTGGGGGCACAGGGTGGAGAAGGAGAAAGAGATAGTCGTTGGGTCTGTACCACGTGAGCTACTGAACAAATGATACACTTCTCAAGTGTGACAAGCTACAATTCCACCAAATGGGGCTGTGTTAGAGAGCATGGGGTCAGGGAACTTAGCGGACCTGTCTGCAAAGTTGTAGGGCAGATACGAGCAGAGTCCAGGCATCACAGAGGGAAGAGTGCTCTAGGCAAAGGGAAAGGGCAGGCAGGCTGTTCTTGCAACATGAAGTGTGGCCTCCCTGAGCTGGCAGATGACAGGGCAGCTGGGGTTCTGAGGATGAAGAGCCTAGCAGTGTCTAGGCTTATTTGACAGGCCAGAGAAACAACTTTATTATTATCATTACAGCTGTAGGTGGGAGATTGGATCCTCCTATGGCAGTGGAGAGGAGAGAGCAGAGAGGTGACTGAGAATGGGGAGACCATTTTCCTGGGAGCATTCCATTGTGGCACGCTGGTGCTGTCAGCCGTGTGTCGAGTGCAGGCTTCCTGTTTGTGTTATTTCCCCGGGAGCATCCGTTTGCTTGAGTGGCACACGGGGAAAAGGGGAGAGCACCACGGAGGCTTAGCCAGGAGGGTCTGATGGAGGACTGGGGGCCTCAAAAGTGAGGTTTAGTGAATCAGAGAGCCCACGAGGATAGCACAGAGTGAGGGTTGTGAGTTTGAGAGCGGTTGGCCGAGGGAGGGGAAGGGCTGAAGGTCAGATTTGAGAACTTGGTGGATGAAGAAGTGGGGGTGTCATTTGTCTGAAGAGGAGAGGCAGTGGCAGGTCGTGGGAGATTTCAGGGGTGTACACGCCCTATAGTATCTGTAGAAGATCATAAGATGTAACCCTAGAAGCATGTGTGGAGTGGACGGGAGGACATAGTCGCTGTGAGCACCAGGGGCTTCAGGTGACAGGATTCCCAAGTCCTTCAGAAGACTGCAGAGAGACACAAGAGGATAGGCGGACTCTCCAAGGACAGGGGACAGCAGTACATGGATGGGACGGGGTGACTCTTGAGAGGATTTGACTGGGGATATCAACAGAAAGACTGCCGATGTCCTTTCCCAGCTCCCAGGCTTTGGGGAGAGAGAGAAGGGATCCTGGGGCTGTCCTGTTCGCGGTCACAGGAGAGAGTGCTGACGAGGCTCTTTCACAACTGAGATTAGCAGGCCCTTCAAGGTCACTCCCTCCCTAAGAGACAATGACTCACCAGAGCTCTGAGGAAGAGAAAACCTGGCCCTGTCAGATCCCTGAAGGACGCCTTGGTGCATCCTCAAGATGGATCCCAATCAGGAAGCCTGAGAATCACATGGTTTAAGAACGGGGTATGAGCTAACTGGGTGGTGGCGGTGCAGGACTTTAATTCCTACACTCGGGAGGCAGAAGCAGGTGGATCTCTGTGAGTTTGAGGACAGCTTGGTCTATAGTGTAAGTTCCAGAACAGGCTCCAAAGCTATAGAGGAACAAACAAACACCCCCTTCCAAAACAAACAAACAAAAAGGAACTGGGTGTGAGATGGTGCATAAAGCAGCCCCTCCATTTCCAGAAGTAGACACGAGAGTACACGAACCCTCAAAGGTTCATCAGCTAGTGTTAGAAGCATGTAGCGGACATAGGAACCTGATCATTCTTTGAGGGGCTTGGGCCTTTTTTTTTCGGTGCTTATTATGTTTGCCTAAGTGCTATTCTAGGGATCCCCCTGTTAGCAGCTTCCTGAAATGTAAACACAAACCAAGTGACCTCTTTTGTAACCAAAGAGGACTTGGGTCATGGAATCTGGGAACCCTAGGACACACTGCAGAATCCACAAAGCTAAATCCATGCTGTACAGTTTCAGCGTCCCCCACATGTGGACATCTGTCCTTCCCGTGGACCACTGGTAAAATGTACTGCAAGGTGCTAAAACTTGGGAGGTTTAAGTGTGACTTGCCACAACCTGGAGGTGGGCATGGCACTTTTCAGGTGGCCCCTCCCGTGGATATTTTTCTACCAGTGTGCTGCGTGAGCGATGCATGGTAAAAACATGTGGTACAAATGCGGAGCATTGTATGTGCAATATGTATGTATATTCATTCGCTTGTGTGCACATTGTTCCCAGTGAGACAGAGGTATTAGAAACCCACCACACACACATGCACTAAGCTAATCTGCAAAGACATGTTTACATTACAATCAAAGCTCCAACCCCAAGAGACTGCATGTTCTCAACTGAAGGAGGAAAGAGATCCTTGAATGGATGTTCACGGCCTAAGGAGGAAGGGCAGGTGGTGTTTCACACACAGTCACATCAGAAGATAACCGGGCACCTGGACTAAACTGCTCATGCACAAACACCTCTCTCCTGGAAGAACTCAGATTTGGCCCCTTTGGGTGCAGAGAGTGTTACAGAGGAGGCACAGCCAGAGGAGGCAGTGCCCGTGATCCTGATATCATCTTCCCAACCTCTGGTCCCTGTGATGAGGAATGAGCTGTTTTAGAATACACCGTGAGAGGTCTCAGCTCTTAGAAAGCTCTTCCTTTCCTTTATTTCCAACTTTCCTGCTTCTGTTGGGTATTATAAAATTAGATTGTCATACCAGATGTCTGGTACAAGGGATACCCAGGGGCCTTTTGTAAACACCCCCACCTCAGCTAATATCTTTACAGTATAGGAGCAGCCTGAGACATCGACTCTGGTAGAGACCTTGTTCCATGCCTTGGGTAGGTTGTCCACATTCTGCAACAGTGGCTGGGTGAAGTCACAGTCGCTGCCAGTGGAGTTCTGAGCCAAGGCGTTTGTTTTTGTGGTTTGTCTAAGCCATGCAGGCCGCGGTACGCCACTGACTGCCATTCCCATCCTGGGCTGTGAAATGAATACCCATGGCTGCCCTTGGTGGGGTGGACGCTGGTTTCCTTTCCCAAGATTTATGAAAAAAACCATTAAATGTCTGTTTTGCCTGCCAAAGGAAGTCAGATAATATAGAACCAAAGAAAAAGAGGCGATGCCCGTTCTCTTTCAGATTTTGCATTGGGCAGTGTGTGGATTTGGCATCAGGTTAGTGATACAAAACGCTTTCTGAGAAGACCCAGGCATTACTCACCCAAACTTTCAAACCTTGCTTATAGCAATGAAGAGCCAATGATCTCTTTAGTGGTGGTGTGTGAAACTAAAAGTCATTTTCTTTTCTGAAGCGATGTCTTAAGCACAGTGCAAGTTGGCATGGTTGGAAGTGAGCCCATCACTCATATGTGACAGTTCCCCTCCTGAGCGAGGGAGAGCTGTCTTTGCATAGTGGGCTTTACAGTGTCACTGTTGAACCTGATCACTGTGGCTATTCAATTCACATTTTATTATTACTATCTACAGTCATGGAAGTCAACAAGAGGGACATAGTCTTCCTGGTGGATGGTTCCTCCAGCCTGGGGCAGTCCAACTTCAATGCCATCAAAGACTTCATTGCCAAAGTCATTCAGAGGCTGGAAATCGGACACGACCTGGTTCAGGTGTCAGTGGCTCAGTATGCAGATACTGTCAAGCCTGAGTTCTATTTAAATACTTACTCCACCAAAAGGGATGCCATAGCCTCTGTACGGAAGATGAAGCCCCTGGAGGGCTCAGCCCTGTATACGGGCTCGGCTCTGGACTTTGTCCGAAACAACCTATTCACTAGCTCAGCCGGCCACAGGGCTGCTGAGGGGGTTCCTAAGCTCCTGGTGCTGGTCACGGGTGGTAAGTCCTTCGATGAGGTCAGCCAGCCCGCCCAGGAACTGAAGCGGGGCAGCATCATGGCCTTTGCAGTCGGCAGCAGGGCCGCTGATGAGGACGAGCTGAAAGAGATCGCTTTTGATTCTTCCCTGATCTTCACTCCTGCTGAATTCCGCCCTACTACTTTGCTAAGCGTGCTACCCAATCTGCTGGCGCCCCTCAGGACTCTCACTGGAACCACAGAAGGTATGGTAGCTATGGTCTGTACATACAGGAGGGGGCTGGCAGGCAGAACCGCTGAGAAAGGCCCAGTGACTTATCGATGTTTAATTGACAGAGCACTGTTTTGTGATGAAAATGGCCACAGCAAACTGTTTATTTAAGGTTTATTTTTTCTTCAGGGTTGAGACTGTGGAGTTGAAAATGTCACTCTGCAAATGCATATGACACTAAACTGTACCATCACAAGGTCATCCACCCGTGCTTCTGGCCACAGAAGTCACTCTATGCTCTGTTTTCATTAGTGACCCTGTCTAGAAACCTCCCCTGAGTCAAGGACCTTCCCTTCTGAGATGATAGTATCTCTGCTCACAGAAGATGTGGTGTAGTGCACTTAGCTTTTGACCCCTCTTTTCTCTCTGTATAAGGGGTTCCCTTCAAGGGATAACATACTGATAGATGGGCATGACAACCAAGCCCATAGTCCTTCAGCTCCCTCACTTTATATGATTGACCGTGCAGAGCTATTCCTAAAGACACAGTAAAGCTCTCAGCCTCTGAACTGGGTAAATGCCAACCTCCATCCTCAATGACGAGAAGATGGATATCCTGGAATCCAGCTTGCCCTCCTCACAGACCTCACACTGAAGGACTCCACAGTGCATGAACCTACTGCATGAGTGCCTGCTTGCTCCTCAGACCATCTGGGCTTGAGAGTACTCTCTCTCTCTCTCTCTCTCTCTCTCTCTCTCTCTCGCGCGCGCGCGCGCGTGCTCTCTCTCTCCTGAATTCACTCTTTTATAACCAAAGTTAAATTTGATGAATGAACATAGAATCCAGTTAGTCTGAACTACAATGAGGCATGGGTGGGGAGTAGTAAGTTCTAAATGTATACATAAGGGATGGGTCAATTCCCTCTGCCCATGGATACAGAAATCCACAGATGCTCAAGTCCCTTGGTTAAGATGATAAAATGCTCAAATGGAATTCATGCCACCCTCTCTCTATATATAACAAATGTGATGCCAGCGTTATAACCAATCTGAAGTGCTGACAATTAGTACATTTTTTTCAAATATTTTTGAGCCTTGGTTGAATCCCTACAAATGGGCCCCATAGAAAAACTTCTTCTCGTGCAAGCAATTTTGGCCTGACACAGGATATGATCTCTTTGCATTTTACTGTCACCTAATTTCCCTGATATCTGTGACAAATTCCGTGACACGAACAAGGAATGGAAGGAACGACTGATCCTGGCTCACAGTCTAAGGATGCTGCCACTATGGTGAGGGAGGCCTGGCAGCAGGAGCTGGTCACATTCACAGTCAAGAAAGCAGAGAGAGAGGGATGTGGCTGCTCAGCCAAGAGTTCTCCTTTGAATTCTGCCCAGGACCCCAGCCCACAGAATGATGCCATCTCCATTTAGGGTGGATCTTTCCACCTCAGTCAACCTAGAAAAACTCCCTTTATGGGCATGCGCAGAAGTTTGTCCCCTAGGCAAATTTTAGATTCTGTCAAGTTGACATTGTATTAGCTATCACACCTACGATCCTGCCACACCTCCCTGGAGGATCTGTCCTGGGTACCCTATTGCCCAGGACTGAAATGACCCTTAGGAAGACAGGAGAACAGTAGAGAATGCCAGGGGGATGAGGACTCCAGTCAGAGGACCACATACTTTGATTGACAGGTAGTCTGACTAAAGAAGGGGTGTTCCTAGGGCCGTGTGGGCCGATGTTTCTAGGGCTTTGGGTGGAAAGAGCCCTCTTTGTGCACTCAGGGGAGTCCCGGAGGGTTCAGCCAGCAGGGGCCACCACCCTGTGACCAGGAGTCTGGAGATGCCGGAAGGACAGCGCCCCTGTGCAATTAATTCCAGGGAAGGGATGCTGTTTCAGGAGTCTGGGGATCTTGTTGGTTGTACACATTCTAACTCGAGCACTTTGTCTGTCTGTGAGCAATCTCGGTTTTGTACACTTGGCTATCAGTGTGCCTCACCAGCTCTAGCCACCACAGGAGGAAAATATGCAGCCGCTTGCCATATTTTACCAATGACCCGCTCTGCCACGTTGACTTCCTCTGTGTTGTTCTCTTTGCGCCATGTGTGCCCTCACGGGAAGGGCACACATGGCAAGCCCTCTCAGGGGGCGTGTCTCACCGTGTTTTCTGTGCTTCACTGCAGTTCACGTAAACAAACGGGATATCATCTTCCTTTTGGATGGATCCGACAACGTTGGAGAAAGCAATTTTGCTTATGTGCGTGACTTTGTAACCAACCTAGTTAACAGCCTCGATGTTGGAAGTGACAACATCCGCGTTGGCTTAGTGCAATTTAGTGACACCGCGGTCACGGAGTTCTCTCTAGACACTTACCAGACCAAGTCAGAGATGCTTGCTCACCTGAGGCGCTTGCAGCTCAAGGGGGGCTCGGGCCTGAACACTGGCTCTGCCTTGAGCTATGTCCATGCCAATCACTTCACGGAGGCAGGCGGCAGCAGGACCCAGGAACGTGTGCCTCAGCTGCTGCTCCTGCTCATGGCGGGGCCTTCTGAGGATGCCTATTTGCAGGCCGCCAACGCCCTGGTGCGCGCAGGCGTGCTGACCTTCTGTGTGGGGGCCAGCCGGGCGGATAAGGCTGAGCTAGAGCAGATTGCTTTTAATCCGAGCCTGGTGTATCTCATGGATGATTTCAGCTCCCTGCCAGCTTTGCCTCAACAGCTGATTCAGCCCCTAACCACCTATGTTAGTGGAGGGGTGCAGGAAGTTCCGCTAACCCAGCCAGGTAAAGCTCCCACCAGCGTGGGCCCCTCTCCCTCTTCAGATGCCTTCCTGGCAACAGTGGCCAATGAAACCACAGAGCCGGTGACATGTGGATGATGGGTGCATCTTGGTTGCACTGGTTGAAGACACTGTGCTAGCAAACTTATAAGAGTGTTCAGCTAAGCTCTGTTCTTGCTGTCTCAGATTCTTTTGGAAACTGAACAAGGTTCTAGAACAGTGGTTCTCAACCTTCCTCATGGTGTGACCCTTTAATTTTAATACAGTTCCTCATGCTGTAATGACCTCCAACCACAGAATTATTTCATTTCTACTTCATCACTGTCATTTTGCTATTGTCATGAATCATAATATAAATATCTGATACGCAGGATGATCTTAGCTGACCCATCAGATGGGTTGCAACCTACAGATTGAGAACCACTGCTCTAGACTGAAAAATCCACGAGAAGAGGTGGGGAAGGGGAATGAAAAATGGGAGAGAAGGGGGAAAAGGGAAGGAGGGTGAGAGAGGAAGAGGGGGGGCTTGACCAATTGACTCTATTATATGATTATGTCTTAGCATCCTTTACAATCCGAATCCTTCCTTTATGTGACATTCTACGTTCAGACTCTGCCACACGTAAAAAGCTATCTGTTCATCTTTGTGCAGCCGTGAGTCCGTGTTGCTATTACCGTGGCAGATGATTATGAACCTCAGTAATTGACATATGAGAGCTACCAGTTTTCTGCCTTCATCACCCAAAAGCTAGCAAGCCTGCGCCAGTGGCTGCCTCACTGAAGTGGCTCTCAGAGCAGTTTGAGATGACATTCATATGGCATGGCCGTCACTTTTGGCTGTCACTCATGTTTTCTGGGCTTCAGCTTTCATAGATTGGAAACGTTAGTAGAGATTTGAACCCCACACCAACCCCAGAAAAGCATCGACAGTTAGTATTTTGGGTCTTAACTCTTGACCTTAAAGTTACTGAAGACATTATTGAGTTTGAGCTAATCCAAGTCAACCCAGGTGTTCATGGAAGTTAGTCTGTAATGGGTCTCTGTCACAGGAGATGGAGGTCAGTTTTCACAAGTATAAAAAGGAACACAGTTTTGATAGTTCTGTTTGTAACATGAAAACACCGTCTGTTCTCGGTGGTCTAACCTGCTGCAAGAACAGGACGGGCAGGCTTTCCAGCAGATTGCTTTGTCAAGAATGTCTGGGTGGTGGACTTGTAGACTAGCCAGCCAAGTGCTGTTACTTTGCAAATTTTCACTGTTTTGGAACAGCAGAACCATGACAGGGCCTTCGTCCTCCTCTCTTGTTGGTACAATGATGTCAGATGAATCTGGGAAGCTCCCTCAGCACGTGGTGGCGCTAGGCAGAATCCACTTGGTGTCAGGGTCTCTTCACTTACTGTGTCCATCCATTTTCCTTGTAGAGGCCCAGCGGGACATTCTTTTCCTCTTTGATGGCTCGGCCAATGTCGCGGGCCAGTTCCCTGCCATCCGAGACTTTCTCTACAAGATCATTGAGGAACTTGATGTGAAGCCGGACGGGACCCGAGTAGCCATTGCTCAGTTCAGTGATGACGTCAAGCTGGAGTCACGCTTCAGTGAGCACCAGAGTAAGACTGAAATCCTGAACCTCGTGAAAAGGATGAAGATAAAGACAGGCAGAACCCTCAACCTGGGCTATGCCCTGGACTTCGCACAGAGTAACATCTTCGTGAAGTCGTCTGGCAGCCGCATTGAGGATAACGTGCAGCAGTTCCTGGTGCTGCTGGTGGCCGGTAGGTCGGCAGATGCCGTGGCCGGGCCAGCAAGCTCCCTGAAGCAGAGAGGAGTGATACCGTTCATCTTTCAAGCCAAAAACGCTAATCCCGATGAGCTGGAACAGATTGTGCCCTCCCCCGCGTTCATCCTGGTGGCAGAGTCACTTCCTAAGATTGGGGACCTCCAGCCCCAGATTGTGAGCCTTCTGAAAGCTGTCCAGATTGAAGAGCCTGAATCAGGTATGGCACACTATTGTGAGCTCCCCTTGCAGCCCAGACTTTAGCTTTAGAACGTTAGAAGAGGCTGCTAGCTATAGGTTCTCAGATGAAGCCCTCCCAGGGCTTACAGAGAACATGGAAGTTACAGGATGTTTCCAGGGGAACAAAAGAAAAGGAGTGTTCTCTCTTTCATTTTCTAACTTGTGTCTTGGAATGATGCGGGTGAGTCTTTTTAAGGCACTAGAATATTTAATAAGAAGATGCATTATAGAGGTTGAGATAACAATAGCTTACATCTTAAAAAAAAACTCCTATCTGGTTATAAAGCCATAGGCTAGGGCTATGTCAGAGCTAAAGCAGCCTGTATCTTGATGTGAAGAGGCAAGTGATGTGCTTTAAGTGCATGTAACTGATGGAAGTCCTTCAATTACGTTCATCAAAAATCTAAAGACATTAGAGAAGACAAATGAGTTCAGTTCAATCATGAAGACTGCATTAAAATTTCTGACTGAATTTACACTCCCTTAAGTTGCTATTTAACCATTATTTATTTGGTGATAAAATGAATATATATATATATATATATACATATATATATATATATTATGGGAGAAATGGGTTATCTCCCAAGTCCTCTAGCAAGAAGGCAGCCTGCCCCACCAATAGAACCTACACATACACTCATGCACACACACACACACACGTGTGTATACATATATATTATGATCACCATCTATACACATACTGATCATATATCCTTTTTGATTGAAAACTGAGATGCTTGAGGCTCTTTTCTGAAATGAGGATTCTCTCAAGGTTAGTCTGGGTCACCCTGTGACCCTGACATAAGGGCCACATTCCTTCTTCCCACCCATTCTCTTGTGTTCTGTAGTGAACCCTTAAAGTCTTCACAACTGCAAAATGCTTGGCTCCGCTGGCTCAATTATTTTCTGCTTCCTGTTCTTTTGTTGAGTTTACCTTTTCAAGTCAGCGATTATTGATTGATTG
Source organism: Alexandromys fortis (assembly GCF_014885135.2). Taxonomy (NCBI): domain Eukaryota; kingdom Metazoa; phylum Chordata; class Mammalia; order Rodentia; family Cricetidae; genus Alexandromys; species Alexandromys fortis. The sequence continues at coordinate 1,878,935 of NW_026068020.1, forward strand.
GTGAGACAGGGTCTCACTACATAACCCTAGCTGGCCTGGAACTTGCAATGCAGATCAGGTTAGTCTCAAATTCACAGAGACCCTTCTGCCTTTATCTCTTATGGTGCCTTTATCTCTTTGGTTTTCACTTAAGAAGGTTAATGCCAAGGGCCCTCTGTGCTGGCATATTTATATTCCATTGCTGCCTCAGTGCTTTACTGCACATGTCATGGCTTACAACTGAAGGAGCTCCTTCCTAACAGTTCTTTTAGGTCATGCATCAGAATCCATCCTTCATAAGCTAAAGTTAAGATATTGGCAGGGCAGGCGGCTTCTAGATGAAGGGTCTGGGAGAGCGCCCATTTCTTTCCTTGCTCAGATTCCAGAAATCACTCAAATTCTCTGGCTCACGGTCTCGTCCCCATCCTGCGGATGTGCAGAATGGTATCTGCCCTAGTCCCTCCTCCTTCCTGTAATGATGTCGTGCCTGTTTGGGGGAATACACACTCTACATTCCTAACTCATCTTCTTCACAGACAGAAGGATTTGGTGTTGGACCTCCTTGGGGGGTTGCTATGCCACTCAGCACAGTGGTATGTTGCTGTTGTGTCCAGTCCTGAGTGAGTCACCAGCAGTTTTTCCTCTGATTTCAGGTGAAAAGGATGTCGTGTTTTTGATTGATGGCTCCGAGGGCGTCCGGACTGGCTTCTCCCTGCTAAAGGAATTTGTGCAGAGAGTAGTGGAGAGCCTGGACGTGGGTCCTGACCGGGTGCGTGTGGCCCTGGTGCAGTACAGTGACCGAACCAGGCCTGAATTCTACCTGAATTCCCATATGGACCAGCAGGGCGTCATCAATGCCATCCGCAGGTTGACTCTGCTGGGCGGCCCAGTCCCCAACACAGGGGCTGCGCTGGACTTTGTGTTGAGGAATATCCTGACCAGTTCCACAGGGAGCAGGATAGCAGAAGGCGTCCCCCAGCTCCTGATTGTACTCACGGCTGAGCGCTCGGGGGATGATGTGAGAGGCCCCTCCGTGGTCCTGAAGCAGGGCGGGGCTGTGCCCATTGGTATTGGCATTGGGAATGCTGACATCACTGAGATGCAGACCATCTCCTTCATGCCAGATTTCGCTGTGGCCATCCCCACCTTTCGGGAGCTGGGGACGGTTCAACAGGTCGTCTCTGAGAGGGTGATTCAGCTTACTCGTGAGAATCTGAGCAATATGAAACCAGTTATTCCGAGAGCAGGTGAGGACTTGGGTGTGGGTTCTTTGAGTTTCTCATCCCCATAATCACCTTGGCTATTTGTTCAGACTGTGCGCTAAAAAGCATTTTCAGTTATGATTCCTCTGCCACATGGAGTGTTAGAGATGTGTGAAAAACTAGGAGCTTTTTTTTTTTTTGAGACATCAAATAGTGAAGCTAAGATTCATGTTTGTGGCCAAATTAAAACTTCAAAAAAGGGCATGCTCATGGCGTGGATCCAGGCTCTACAGAGGAGCCTGAAGAGGACCCTTGCTGAGTGTTTAGCCTCAGTGGCACCTTTGGAAACAGCAGCCTTCTGCCCTTTGGAGAAACCAGACCACAGGTGTTCTGCTCTGGGGAAAGGGGTAGAGTCTCTGAAATATTTGTATCTTAGCACCAATGTGGGAAGCTTGCTTGGGGCCGAGAGGTGTCCCAACCGTCAAGAGGATTTCCCATTCTCTGTGCAATGGCCCTGAATGAGGTCTGAACTGTGGCTGCTAAGAGGGAAAGAAGCTGAGATACACTTACTCATCCTCAGGACGTGTCAGCCCAGGGCCTGTGCTTCCTCGGCACTCAGGCAGGGCGGTCCCAGGGCGGAAGGAGGCAGATGTGGCCTTGCGTTTTTGTGACGTGGAGAAGGGAAAGTGAGGGGCCAGGGGAAAGTGAGGGATCAAGGAAGGAAGCTGGAGTAATGTAAGTGAGAGAAAGTCAGAGGCAGGGTTTGCCTCCCGCGTGCCCTGAGGGGTCAGCTTCTCCCTGGTGTTTGGGGGAGAGCAAAGGGGCTCTGCATACTTATATAGAATATCTGGAGAGGTCACACTCATATACATTTGGGGATCTCTCTCTCTCTCTCTCTCTCTCTCTCTCTCTCTCTCTCTCTGTAACATAGGGGCATCTGTCAGGGTGGACCTTGAGGCCCTAGGGCTCCTGTGCTCAAGGGTGTGTGTGTGCGTGCATATGTGTGTGTGTGTGTGTGTGTGTGCACACGCAGAGCCTGTCTCTTGGGAATCCAGATCTATGCCTCCATAGGGCTTGGTTCCTGTTACACACACACACACACACACACACACACACACACACACACACACACACACAGAGGAGCATCTGCCAGGGTGTACCTTGAGGACCCAGGGCTCCTGTGCTCAAGGGTGTGTGTGTGCGCGCATGTGTGCGTGTGTGTGCTCGCACGCAGAGCCTGTCTCTTGCGAATCCAGACCTATGCCTCCATAGGGCTCGGTTCCTTTTCCCCCCAGTCTCCCACACATCAGAGGGACCAGTTTGTACGCCCTTGCTTTCTTCCCACCTTGTGTCCTCCACTCCTCTCTCCCCACACCTTCCTCTCAGCTTCACACCTTGAGTCCCATTTCCCAGAGAAATTACAAGGGCTTTGAGGGGAATGTTCAGAAGCTCGGCTTGGTCTCTCCCAGCAATGGTTCCTCACTTCAGAGTGATCTTTTATCCTGGGGTGGCACAGGTCTGCTTCGCCTGCCCTTCTCTTCGTGCCTGCTCAGTATGTACCCACCCCACTCTGTCACCCCTGCTCCGGTCTCCACTGTACTGGACGATTCTTCTTACAATAAATGTGCATCTCTTGGTGTGCAGCCGCCCTCCAGCAGCTCCTTCACCTTTATAAGACTTATAGGTGCGCTATGCAAGGTCTCTCCTCTTTGATTCTCATCAACCATTGCTATCCCTCCCCTCACATTCCTCAGAAAGTGCTCTTGTCCAAGACCCCTCCCTGGCAGAACCTTCCTAGCACCGTTGTGTGTGGCCTCTGTGGGTAGTTCTTGTCACAGTTGATGTCCCCTTCCTAAAGCACCATCCCCATCATGGTGTAGATACAGCTCTTTAGTTTTTGCTCCCCTCAGACTCATCCTTCCAAGTCTCTTGCTGTCTTCTCTCTTGTCTGACATTTAGATGTAGAAACACACAGGACTGGCTCTTTGGACTGGTGTTTTCACTATAATATTTGGTACTAGGATATCCTGCCCCCTGGGCATAGGTTTGATGACAGATTAGGAAGTGAGTGGTTCAAGAGCGCCTGAAGTCTGGAACCCTTGCAGTTGAAGGCATGGTCTCATCTGCTTTGCAGGGACGGGTGGCAAGAAAGATGTGGTCTTTCTCATCGATGGATCTCAAAACGCCAGTCCGGAGTTCCAGCACATCCGAGCCCTGATTGAGAGGCTGGTCGAGGACCTGGACATAGGCTTTGACACCACCAGGGTAGCAGTCATCCAGTTCAGTGAGGATTCCAAGATAGAGTTTCCTCTGAATGCCCACTCCAGCAAGGACGAAGTGCTGAACGCGGTGCGCCGGCTAAGGCCCAAGGGTGGGAGGCAGGTCTACATCGGGAACGCGCTGGAGTACGTGTTGAAGCACATCTTCCAGAGGCCGCTGGGGAGCCGGATAGAAGAGGGAGTCCCTCAGTTCTTGATCCTTATCTCCTCGGGGAAGTCTGGAGACGAGGTGGACAACTCAGCAGCGGAGCTCAAGCAGTTTGGCGTGGCCCCCATTGCCATAGCCAGACACACAAGCCAGGAGGAGCTGGTCAAGATCTCCCTGAGCCCCGAGTACGTGTTCTCGGTGAGCACCTTCAGGGAGCTGCCCCGGCTGGAGCAGAAGCTGCTGACGCCCATCACCACGCTAACCTCCCAGCAGATCCAGCAGATCCTGGCCAGCACTAGCTATCCCACTACAGGTAAGACCCGAGGAGGCAGGGCTGCTCTCCTATCCTAATTTTTTTAAAATAAAGTTTTCATACTAGTATATACTGTAGGGACCCCTCCTCCTGTCTCTTTACCCTCACTTTTCTATCTTCCAACTCTTTGTACCCCCAGAACAGTGGTTCCCAAACAATCTGACCACACCGTGGAGAGGAAAAGGCTTAGTTGGCTTATATGTTCTGATCCCAGTTGATCATTGAGAGAAGTCAGGGCAGGAAGTCAAGCAGGAGCAGAGGCAGGAGTCATGGAGGAGCGCTGCTTACTGACTGGCTCTCCATGGCTTGCTCATCTTGCCTTTTCATACCACCCAGGACAAATTGCCTAGGGCTGGAACCGCTCACAGTGGGCTGGGCCCTCTCACATCAGTGTTAATGGGGAAAATGCTCCCAGTTACTTGCCCACAGGCCAGTCTGATAGAGGTAATTCCTCACTTGAGGGTCCCTCTTCCCAGAGTGATTCTAGTTTATGTCAAGTTGGCAGGAGCACATAGGGGAATTGACAAGGTCAAGGTCCTCTTTTGCTTTTCATGGAGTCTTTCCTACCGTGCCGAGAGCACCGGGATGCACTCATCACAAGGTGACTGTCTCTCAGGAGGGCGGCGCTGAAGGCCATCCAGGGTCCCATCTTGTGGTAGAGAGGATTTTGCAAAGCCAAGGATGCTTTGGCCTGGGTCTGGGACTGCGCAGAAGTTTGTGGTAATTCTGCAGGCGGTCACCAGTCTTCTCTAGAAGCAGAAAGGCCTTGGGGAAGAAGGGAAATATGTAACTGTCACTCCAACTTGCCAGAAGAGGGACTGCAGGCTGTCCTTGGGTTTAGACAATACTTATCTCTTTATGTTTAGATATAGTTGGTGGAGTACTCTCGCCTTCATCACAGGCAGAGTCTCCCTGACGCCGAGGTCCTAGCGGAAGGGTGTTGTGCTCAGCCTTGACCCAGGCCAACTCCCCAGTTTCCTTTCTCAGTAAATGGTCTCATTTCATAATCAACTCAACACTTCACATTGTACCATTGCACTGTAAAAGCCTGGAATTGAGGCAAAAGCTAGACTTAAACTTACCGAGAGGCGATGTAATAGTTTAGTTAAAGGCTACCTGAGAGGCACCTGGAATTCTGACAGGAGCATGTGGCTCATCTTTCCCAAGATATTTTGATTAATTTTATATAAGTTGAAAAATGTTTAATTAAAAATTACTGGGACCAGAATTACTTCATATTATGGATTTATTTCTACTTTGAAATACTTGCATATTCATAACGAGCTAATATGGGCATGAGACCCAAGCCTAGACATGGAATTGCTTCTGTTTCTTATAAATCTAATGCAACAGTCTTCAGATAATTTGATTCAATTAAAAAAAACTCAGCATGAAGTAAAACTTTACAATGTAGAGTTTTCCACTAGTTAAAAAAACAAGTTCTGGAGAAAAGAGAAAATAATAGTAAAAAGAGAAAAATTATTGAATGCTATGGATTCATTAAAATGCAATTTAACAAGATTTAAGGGATATAAGAGCATCAATGTCTGGGGACAGGTAACATGACTCTTGACATGAAGCATTGCATTGCATTGTGGGAACCATTCCTCCATGGAAAGAGACAGAGTGGCAACAAATGCTAGTGAGTCGCATGGGTTCTTCTCAGTGGTGTACACTATGGACAAGTGAGGACAGTTGACCAGAGATGTCTCTCTCTTCTCAGAGATGTCAGGTTCAGTGATCACAATCTCTTTGGTGGTTTCTGCTCGTGATTCATGACTCTGTTGTTATGGTAACATAGAATTACTATTTCTCAACAATTATTATAGGTTTTTAAATTAGTAGTAACCTAAGCCATAAGGCTGAAACCCAAATAAAGTTGACACAGAGAAAGTTTTGGATGACTTAAAATAGTTCTTAAAAAGAAGTAGTTGTTACCTGTATTTAAAATGGCATTTTGTTGTTGTTGTTGTTAAAAAGAGTGCGTGTAGGTCAGAGGGCAACTTTTGAGAGTGGTTGTTCTTCTTGTCTGGGATCTTGAATTCAGGTCATCAGGTATGCTGGCAAGCACCATTAACCTGAAAACCCCAACTTTTAATGATTAAGTCTCAAAGGCCCAATATATGTGTTGGAATGTAACTTCAGTGTTGGGTCACACAGGGTGTGACAAGCTCAAGTTCCAGAGACTGAAGTCATGATAAAGTTAGATCAAGGCTGCGCAGGAACTCATCTCCACTTTCCCTTTTATCTGCAGTGATCGAAAGTGACGCAGCGGACATCGTCTTCCTGATTGACAGTTCCGATGCCGTCAAGTCCGACGGCATTGCTCATATCCGAGACTTTGTCAGCAGGATTGTCCGCAGACTCAACATTGGCCCCAGTAAAGTGAGAATCGGGGTCGTGCAGTTAAGCAATGATGTCTTCCCCGAATTCTACCTGAAGACCCACAAGTCACAGGCCCTTGTCCTTGATGCCATACGACGCCTGAGGTTCAAAGGAGGGTCTCCCCTGAACACTGGCAAAGCCCTGGAGTTTGTGGCCAGAAACCTCTTTGTGAAGTCTGCTGGGAGCCGGATAGAAGATGGGGTGCCTCAACACCTAGTCTTATTCCTGGGTGGGAAGTCCCAGGATGACGTGACTCGGCATGCCCAAATCATAAGCTCATCAGGGATCATGAGTTTAGGGATAGGTGACCGAAACATCGATCGGGCAGACTTGCAAACCATCACCAATGACCCCAGACTGGTCTTCACAGTTCGGGAATTCAGAGAACTGCCCAACATAGAAGAGAGGGTCATACTTTCATTTGGACCATCTGGGGCTACTCCACAGCCTCCCGGTGGTGTAGATGTATTTTCTCCTCCACGGCCAGGTAAAAGCTGTTTGATGCATGGTGTCAGAATGTGGTGTCAGCTGTCTTAAACGAAATGATAACTAGATTTTTCTGAAATGATTTGCTCACGGTCATGCCTGCAGATGTTAGAAGTTAAATAGTGGGGAAATAGTTCATTTGACATTGTTGAGGGAAACATGTCCCCAAAGCCAATGGTCATCAGTCCGTCAACCCTGAGGCTACCTGTAGGGCTGCTGAAAGGCTTGGCATAGGGATCCCAGTCATTGACTGGAGTCAGCCAGAGTCACACTGCACACAGCTTTGGAGTCAGGTCATCCCTCATGGTGGCTTACCTAGTGTGGTCTAGGCACCCTTTCTTCTTTGAACCCATATGGTCACCATGACTGTCCTACTTACAGCAGCCTCTTCGTGTTCCAAGTTCTCACCCATGAGACTCTAAACCAACCCCTCCAGACCCCCTGCCTTCTCCTCTTCCGGGTGATGGTCATTCAGACACTCAGTGTCCTCAAGCAGGGGTGGTTTTTCTGAGGGAGCCACGGTCCCTGTTGATTCTTTAACTGTCTCCTTTTGATCTGGGTGGCCACATTCTGTGTTGATCATACTGTCTCCAGTCTCCCATTCTGGCATTTCCAGAAGCATCTGCGATTGCTGGTCCCTATTAAACTCTCAGCCTACGTCCATGTGGTCAGGCAACTGGGTCTGGTTTGCTGAGTTCTTAAAATCCTTTTCCTTTTATTTAGGTGACTTGCCATTTATCTTCCAGTTTTTAGTGTACTGTCTGCAGGATGGGGCCAGAGGGGCATGGGCTAGGGTGGGGGCTCTCCTTACACATGAAGCAGTAGACATGTTAGCTGTCTTGATTTGCGTGTGTGTGTTCATACTCTGAGTCTGGAGACCTGAACTCCCCTCATTTTCATCTTCTTTGTATTCACTTGTAGAGAAGAAGAAGGCAGACATTGTATTCCTGCTGGATGGGTCCATCAATTTCAGGCGGGAAAATTTCCAGGAAGTGCTCCGTTTTGCCTCTGAAATTGTGGACACTGTCTATGAAGAGGGTGACTCCATCAGAGTGGGGCTGGTCCAGTACAATTCAGACCCCACGGATGAATTCTTCCTACGGGAATATTCCACCAAAAGGAAGATCATTGACGCCATCAACAAAGTGGTCTACAAGGGAGGGAGGCATGCCAACACCAAGGTGGGCCTCGAGCACCTGCGGCAGAATCACTTTGTGCCCAGTGCTGGCAGTCGCCTGGACGAGCGGGTCCCTCAGATCGCCTTCGTGATCACGGGAGGGAAGTCAGTGGAGGATGCTCAGGACGTGAGCCTGGCCCTCACCCAGAAAGGTGTCAAGGTGTTTGCTGTCGGGGTGAGAAACATTGACTCTGAGGAGGTGGGGAAGATTGCCTCCAACAGCGCCACGGCCTTCCGGGTGGGCAGCGTGCAGGAGCTCTCGGAACTCAGCGAGACGGTACTGGAGACCCTGCATGACGCGATGCATGAGACCCTCTGTCCTGGTGTGACGGATGTTTCTAAAGGTAAGCGATGTGCGCACAGCTTCCCCCATCCTGCTGACACGGAGTGTCCCTAGTGCTGCCCTGGGGGTTCCTCAGGCTCATGGCTGCTTTTATTTATTTATGACTCTGTGCTCTTCTACCTACTGTTCTAGAAGGTTCTTGTGGGATAAGAGTCAAAGTCTTATCAGCTTCACTTTTTTTCCCACTATTTAATTCTCCAGATAGTTTGGACTCACCTCTCTCTCTCTCTCTGTCTCTCTCTCTCTGTATCTATCTATCTATCTATCTATCTATCTATCTATCTATCTATCTACCTATCTTTGTGACATAGCCTGCTTTGGAGCCTAGACTGACCTGGAATTATGAAACATCTGGGTGGGCTGGTGCTGGGGTTATAGGTGTGCCTTTTATATGTTTATTGATTGGATCAGTTGCCAGGGTGGGGACATTTGTGTTCTACAGTACCTTCAATTTAAAACACCAACTTGAGATATACTTAAATACCAAATATACATGATTGTGCCCAAATAACTAACACCCCCAACTCCCAAAAAGCAAACATGTATTCAAGTTTTGGTCCCTGAGAGTGAGAAAGAGTCAGAATTAGCTGTTTTCTGAGCTTGCACGTGGAGGATCTCATTTTTCTCTTGACCTTCATCTCTCCTTGCCAGCCTGCAATCTGGAAGTCATCCTGGGCTTTGATGGATCTCGAGATCAGAACGTGTTTGTGAGCCAGAAGGGCCTCGAGTCCAAGGTGGATACCATCTTGAATAGAATCAGCCAGATACAAAGGATCAGTTGCAGTGGCAACCAGCTGCCCACTGTGCGTGTGTCGGTGGTGGCCAACACGCCCTCTGGGCCAGTGGAGGCCTTTGACTTTGCTGAGTATCAGCCAGAGCTGTTCGAGAAGTTCCGCAACATGCGTAGCCAGCACCCATACATCCTTACGGCTGACACGCTGAAGCTGTACCAGAACAAATTCAGACAGTCCTCACCCGACAGTGTGAAGGTGAGCGGGTGAGGGCTGGGAGCTCCATGTGCAGCACCGCGGGCTCCTCTCGCTTCGGGAAGCTGTCCTGAGTGATTGGTGTGGCTCACGGTAGATGAGACAGGGTTGTTGGCGCCTGTGAGGAAAGTTACTCTCTTATGGATGGACCATAGTTCCCATGTCTTCTTCCTCTTGTTAGATCCCCTTAAGCCCCCAGTGTCCCAGATATTAGTAGCTCAGCTGGGAAGAGGTGGATTTGTGATGGACCCACTTTTAATTATAGTCCTATTAAAGGTACACTGTTTGTATTCGCTCTCTGTACATACATACATCATACACATACACATCACACCACATACACATACACATACACATAGCATACATACTCACCACACTGCATATACACTAACACACCACATACACACACCATACCACATATACCACACTCCCAAATACACATTTTACACATAGCACACACACACATTCCATCACACATACATAGAGCACACTCACCACACTACACACATACCCCACTGCACATATACACAACACACACACTACTATACATGCACATAAACAGAGACACATGCATATAACACACTCGACACACTACAAACAGACACACACTCACACACACTACATCACACATACACAGAACACACTTGGCACACTGCACACACATGCACCACTGCACACACACACACAGACACATACACAGACTCACACACATACACTACATCACACATACATCTAACACACTCGACACACTACACACACACAGACACACACTCACGCACACTACATCACGCATACACAGAACACACTTGGCACACTGCATGCACACACACACACATACACATACACACACACACACACACACACACACAATGTGCACTCATGCTTTATTTGTTTGCTAAGACTGCCAAACAAAATACCACAGGCATCGTGCCTTAAACCACAAGAATTTCTTTCTCACAGTGTTGGAGGCTGAAAGGTCCGTGTGAGGACCTGGGCAGGGGTGTTCTCTGCATCCTCTCAGCTTGACTTGTAAATGGTAGTGTTCTCCATGGGTCCTCACATGGTCATTGATCTGGCTGCTTGTGGCTCGGTCATCTCCTCCTAGGAGGTCACCAGTCAGACTAGATTAGGGGCCACCCAGCAATCTTACTCAGCTTAGCTGCTTCTTTAAGGTCTTGCCTGAAAGTGCAGTCACATTCTAAAGTATCAGAAATTAGAATGTCAACTCAGTTCAGTACACACGTACACACACACATGCACACACACACACACAAATTTCTAGAAACTATCTCATAAGTATAAGAATGAGATAAACTTTTGTTGCCATTGTTAATAGGTTTTAAAGATAAATCAAACATGGATACACATTCCTTTATGTTACCTGTTGATAGCACAGTGCCCTTGACCTTGGCCTACAGTTTCGTCAACTGTAGATGAGGAATTCGACCTCACTACAACTTCTCAGTTCCCTTTCAATTGTCTTTGATGTTCCCCGGCAGTAGCGTGAGCTTTGACTCCTCCATTACTTACAGGTTGTTATCCACTTCACGGATGGAGCGGATGGAGACCTGGCTGACTTACACAGAGCTTCAGAGGAACTCCGGCAAGAAGGTAGGTCCCAGGCTTCCATGGCGTGAGAAGTGAGCCCCTCCCTACCGCCAAAGACAGACCTGCCACTTTGCTGAAAGAAATCTGTCAACACCACCTGTCAACACCATACCTGGGGTGTGGGATCTAAGAGGCCCTTGCCCTGGCATCTTGGCCCTCCATTCCTGCTTGGGCTGTAACATAAGGGTATTGAAGCTACTTTTGAGCAAGGGGCAGCTTTAGTGCCAGGACCTGGCTCCGGTTCAGAGACACATTTACCAGGAGAAGTATACAGAATTATATTATTCAGAATTATGTGGGGCTTTGGCATAAAAAGCTCAAGTATTAGTTCATTCAAGGCAATCGTATAACTGAGGATGGGATGAGCTGACTAGAAAGTCATTACCCTATACAGTTGCGTGTCCCACAGCTTAGTAGTCAAGCCACCACATATAACACAGCCAATAGTAATCAATGAAATTAATATATGCTTGACTAATGTAAAATAAATCACATAAGCTCTTATCAAGCAGATTTGCCCATGGCTGGATGAGCAGCCTTTCTTGTCAGATGAGCGTTGGAAAGTCCCGGTGTTGACTGTCACTCAGTTGCCAAAGCCAGAGATTCTAGAGCAGTGGTTCTCAACCTTACTAATACTGGCCCCTTTAATACAGTTCCTCATGTTGTGGTCACCCACAACAATAGAATTATTTCCATTGCTACCTCAAAACTCTTAACTTTGCTACTGTTATGAATTATCATATAAAATCGGATATGCAGGATATCTGCTATGTGACCCCCCAGAGGGGTCGTGACCCACAGGTTGAGAGTCGCCTCCCTAGAAGATGTTAAGGAAGCAGAGCTATGCAAGCACACTGTCTTTAAATAAAAGTTTTTATTTATTTATTTATTGTTTGTGTGCACACATGTGTGTGAGAGAGTTTATGTGGACCAAGTGTGTGCAGATGCCCTCAGAGGCTAGAAGAGGATATATTGTATCCCCTGGAACTGGAGTTACAGACAGTTGTGAGCCGTCCGTTATGGGTCCTGGGAACCGAACTTGGGTCCTCTTCCAGAGGAAGTGCTCTTAACCACCTGAGCCATCCCTCCAGACCTACCTAAGTGCATTCTATGGATTAGCTGTCTCCTGCCCCCAACACAGTGGAGAGGACCTGCTGTGTCCTGATTTTAGATGCATTAATACTTCAGTTCTCTGTAGGGCCAGTCACGGTGTCCTTCATGGGTGTCTCTTCAATTACTCAGGAGAGTTCAGTATTCCAACTCTTCCAAGAAAGAAGGAAATGGGTTTCACCAAACATGAATGGGTCACAGCAATGTTTTGCTGTGAACATTTATTTTAAAACAAACAACAAACGAGCACATACAAGGGGCCGGGGATGTATCTCAGTTGTAGAAAGTAAGCATAGCGTGCAAACTGTTCCCAGTTTGGTGCTTTGATCCCCAGAATCACCAAAAGCAAACACGGGCCAGAGAGATGGCTCAATGGGTAAAAGCGACCGCCACCTCACTTGCTGACCTGAGCTCGATTTCCAGGAGCCCACAGGGTAGAGGGAGCAAACCAATTCCTCAAAACTGTCCTCCTCTGACCGTCATATGTGTATGTGGTGCTTAAAATCACCCTCCCAAAATGAACAAATGTAAATTGAACAACAATAAAACCCCCAAATCGGATAACAGAGCGAAACCAGTCAGGTAAAAGGACATCTGGCTCTTTAATGCCTAGATGAGGTGTGTTAAATGGTTCTCTCCTCACAGGTGCCCGAGCTCTGATCCTGGTGGGTCTTGAACGCGTGGCCAACCTGGAGCGGCTGATGCAGCAGCTGGAGTTTGGGCGGGGCTTCATGTATGACAGGCCCCTGAGGCTCAACTTGCTTGACTTGGACTATGAGCTGGCAGAGCAGCTTGTGAGTTTTCATTTCTGTTAAAGGGTTTTACGCACATACTAATTTAGATTTTTTTTTTTGGCATCTCAGGACAGAAAAATGGGAGGATGTCTTGATGGCCTGGTGATTTGATTCACCTGAGACCTGCTTTATTCCTGTATGAGTCCTGGATATGCTGTCTACCTTATCTGCATGATAGAATCAAGGATATACAGGGAAGGAGAGACAGAGAGCACTTCCGGGTGGGACAATCCTCTTCTTGCCTCCCTTCCGGGCTCCTCTCTCAGTGAAAGTAGTTGCCTCCTGGGGTGGGGAGTAGGGGTGAGGGACAGGATCACTGATTCTCAGATAAGAGTGGGAGGGAACCAGCTCTGCCCCCTTCTTCCTCTCCACTTCTTTCTGTCATAAAAAAAATAGGTCGTTTTTATTGGGTAGAAGCAGGTTCAGCCTAGAACAGGGCAGAAAACGAAGTCAGTAGGGAGTTCATTGCACGAGAACACTCATGATCAGCACTCCATCTGTGGACAGAAATATAAACACATTGGGATGTGTAAGGTCAGAGGCTGAGGGAAGGATACAGAGGTGGCATTAGAGACACTGGTGACCCACACTGTGGTGGTTGTGGCTCAGTGCCCAGGGTCCCATGGCTGCTCCAAGGTCTCCTCCAGGTAAACAATGATTTCCATGAGTCTGACCACAGCTCAGAGGAAGGCAGGGCGCGGGTCTCCAATTTCGAATCTTCTTTGACCTCAGCCAGCTTCAATGTATTTGTTGGATTTTGCATTTGAGGCTTAGACATGTTTAAGTTATACTGAAAATGCAAACCTTGAATGTCTGCACTGGAAATTGGGCCCAGTCTAGGGTACTGTGGATAAGAATTATAGTTGGTTGCTCTTTCCTCTTCTAACAATGGCATCTCACCCTATGTCAAAATCTGAGCCCTCAGCAGCAGCCAGCTTTAGGAAGCGGACTTAGGTAGCTTCATTGTGTGTGCCGCAGACTGGGACTGTTACCAGCACACTGGTGTTTGCTGTTTTCTCTTCTTTATATTTATTTGTTTCCTTGGCAGGACAACATTGCTGAGAAAGCTTGCTGTGGGGTTCCATGCAAGTGCTCTGGAGAGAGAGGAGACAGAGGGCCCATTGGCAGCATCGGGCCAAAGGTACGGATACAGCTGCCTTCTTCACGCCGCAGGCTAGACTTTAGGCTCAGACACGACCTAGCTGCGTGACTTCTCCAATACCGTGGATGGGCATGAGAGAGGGAGAAAGGCCCTGGTCATATGGCCAATTCTGGACTCCTAGGCATCCCCAGGGTGTGTCATGTTGGTGATGGAGAAGGCCCAAGCACCTGACACATTCCTCTCTTCCACTAGTTGGGAGAATCTGCTCTTCGACACCTGGATTTGTCTTTAAAACAGCTTGAAAAACCCATGCCTACCCATTGGCAGCCTCACGATGTGGGTCAGTGGGACACTTAGTGCTTGCCTTGAAGGAGTGCCACCAGCTCTCTTGGTGGAGAAAGAGTCTGAGCCATTCTGATGGAAAGAGCCATCACTGAGGATTGAGTGGGCAGCACTCTCAGCTCTGCCCACTGTCCTACTGCCCTGCTGAGTGTCAGAACAGCCCCACCCAGTGACAGGACCACTGAGATGCTTTATGAGGAACACAGATGACTTCATTTCGTGTGCTTTATTTCAGGGTATCTCTGGGGAAGACGGCTACCGAGGCTACCCTGGTGACGAAGGCGGACCCGTGAGTAAAAGCTACCCTTTCCCTCAAGTTTTCCCTGGCTCCTGTTCTTCTCTAGGCGGGACTGCACAGTGGCGTTTGTCACCTGTATGGTGGCCAGGGCCTTTCTTATTTGGAGGAAAGTGATTTCCTAACTTACTTAACCATTTTCCTCGCATTTTTGTGCTATGAACAGTGAGGGTCTTTGGGTGTGACAGTTACAGGTGTGGTTTGCAGAGTGGACGAAGGTTAGACAGAGGGCCACCAAGTATGGTGTGCCCAGTGTCCACTTACACGAATAGGAGCAGAAAGTGGTGGTAAGCATCCCTAATCCCAGCTTTTGAGAGGCCGAGGCAGGGGGATGATGGACAGTCTGAGCTATTATGTAGCAAGACTTTGGCAAGTCTGAGAGGCTTTGGGACCTTAGGTAGGACAAGGTCCATCTTTGGGATATAGGACAGAGAGACTCCAGAGGCCTCCAAGTGTCCAGCCTAGGTAAGTGAGTCAGTGCTGGCCCTGTTGCCATGGGACAGCTAGAAACCTTGACAATATAGAGGGATGGTCAGGGGGAAAGAACATCTATGGGACCCAGCATCCATACTGAGTATCAGGGTCACTGATATTCAACCAGTCAGGCAGTAGCCCATGGACGTTGCTACCATCCCAGAGCCTATTCCCCCCCCCCAATAAAGTTGTGAGTTCTTGCTCAGCCAGGAGCTAGGAACTAAGGATGTTGTGGCACAGATAGCCTGGTTATAGTGAAGTTCTCCTCATGCTGCGTGCCATTCTCTGAGGCAGGGTTAGAAGAGACACCAGACAAAAGACTCCGGCTTTCAAAATGCCTCTTTTCTTTGCAGGGTGAGCGAGGTCCACCTGGTGTGAATGGAACACAAGGTTTCCAGGGCTGCCCAGGCCAGAGAGGAGTCAAGGTACAGTATGGATTTGGGGGTGTAAGAGAGTCAGGGTAGTGCATGAAGGAAGGAATCCGACCTCTCCATGTGCCTTGAGGAGGGAGGGTTGCAGGCTGGGGTTTTCCCCATTCTCAGTGCCCAGTAGCTCTGCACTGGGTGCATCAGGAGTCCAGAGCAGAGGCTATGGCTGGAAGGGAGCCTGAGTGTTTCCTGTGGAAACGTTTAGCAGCCAGGAGTCAGTTGGGAGGTACAAGAGGCTGCAGGGAAGAGCAGAAAGGGGTGCAGTCATGAACTGCATAGGATTCCAGGGTCGGCTGCTTGACATGGAGAGCAGAGGTGGAAGGGAAGGGCTTGCACACCACAAGTTATGAAGCTGGCCTTCTGTCTGCGGATTTACCTCTCCTTTCTGGAGATGAATCCCACCCAAGTGTTCATCTCTAGGCAAATTCACTTTACAGCACCCTACTTGGCAGTGAGAGAGGAAGCCAGAATACATGTTTAATATAGAACCCTCAGAGCCGGGGACTTTTGGACGTAGGCACAGGGGTGGGGGGGTGGTCGTCCTTTGGCTTCTGTACTGAGGGACTGGCTCTGGGTCACTGGTGTCTCCTTTGTTCCCGTCCCTTCCAGGGTTCTCGAGGATTCCCAGGAGAGAAGGTAGGAAAGTTTGTTTGTTTTAATGAAAATACCCCGATACTTCTTATTTTCCCTTGATGGGATAACTCATTCCACTCTCTGTCTGCCTCTCTCTTCCCAGGGTGAACTGGGAGAGATTGGCTTGGACGGTCTGGATGGTGAAGAGGTGAGCGACTTGACTTCCCAAGGACCTCTGTTCACGAGGTCCAAGTTTCCAGCAGCCGAGTCCCTAGGAACCATCACATCATGTGACTCTCTCTCATTGCCTTTACAGGGAGACAAGGGGTTACCTGGTTCATCTGGAGAAAAGGGGAGTCCCGGAAGAAGGGTAGGTGTTCCTTTATCTCAATGTTCCCTGGGACAGGGGAAGACATAACACCATCTCCATGGACCAGCTAGTATTCTTCCCAAGGGTTTGCCTCTAGATGTATGAATGATGTCCCCTCTCAACTGTAACATCCTATATGCTATGTCCTTGTTGGGAAGCATGTTCCACAGGGTGGAGAATGAGTTTGTTCTGTTACAAATGAATTCCCAAAGCCTGGTACTGAGTGGCTCCCCAAGAAACCTTTGTGAACTAACCAAACTCATCAGAAATATTTTGGTGTTATTTGGGAGCTAAAGAGATGGATGAGTGGTTAAAACCATACCCTAATCTTACAGAGGACCCTAGCTCAGTTCCTAGCATTCAGGTTGGATGTTTCACTACTGCTTTTAACTTCTACTCCAGGGAATATGATGCCCCCTGCTGGCCTCTGCAGACATTGCACTCAGGTGCACACATACACAGACACATATACATACTTATAAAGAAAATGTACCTTAGAAGTGACTTTTTTCTAGCCTCATGCTAAGTAGGAAGTAACAACAGGTGTTATAGTGAGACTTACAAAATGGAGAATGTAATTTTGATGAATGATCTAGATGTCTAATTATGGCATGAGGTTATAATTAATAAACACTGCCGTATTAGAAATTCTGGTTAGAATAGGAAACATCAGTTGCTTTGATCACAGAAACAAAGCAATTGGTTGGGACAATAGATACAATCGCTTCCTTCACTATAGCAACCATCCCCCAGCTGTAAATGTCTCATGCCATCATGTCATAGATCTCAAATACTCACTAAAATGCCTGAAAAATTCCACCAGAAACTTCTAGTTTTTAACTTCCATTGTGTGATTGGTATAGGGTGACAAAGGACCCAAAGGAGACAAAGGAGAGAGAGGAGATGTTGGGATTCGAGGTGACCCGGTAAGGTGGAGTCTCTATTGTGGATGTCTGGTGGGGGGGGGGGAGGAAGCTTATGGAAGAAGAAAGGAGTGGCTTACATTTTGAAATTGCTTTAAAATGTGTTGATCAAATTTATCCTTCCCTTTCAATTTTGGGGGTCGTTGGAGATGATATATTTCCACTGCAAGCATTGGCAAGTCACTTGGTAGCTGCATGTCCCAGAGTCTTCCTAAGACGCCCTCTGGACACTTCGTGTTTGCCTTAGAAAATGACCCAAAGTAGTTCTTGGTAGTTCATAGCTTTGTAAACCCTTTAAGCTAAGGCCCACTGCTGAGATGACCTGTTCTGCAGGTCAGCTACCTCTGTGGTAGAGGAAGGAAAGTGAGGCCAAATGTTTTCCACAGTAAGGAAGGACTTGTGCTGCCCAGTGGGGACCATGGTTATGCTCTGGGTGTTAGCTGGGCAGGGCATTGCTTGGAGGACAGTTTTTGAGAACCTTCCCTTTGTGCTGTTAGAAAGGATTCTAAGGGCTGCATCTTTTCTTATGTGGGACTCCTTTCCCAACCCCTGTTGTTTTCAGGGTGACTCAGGACGGGACAGCCAGCAGAGAGGACCCAAAGGAGAGACGGGTGACATTGGCCCCATGGTACAGTGACCCATACCCAGAGACCCCTGTGCTCAGGGCAGAAAACTGACTCTCGAGTCCTTCGCCCCTCACTAACTGCAGCCCCCATGACCTGCAGAGTCTGTGAGACCAGCAGCTTTGTTCCCCCAAAGCCTGAATTTTTCTAAGAGTACCTGGAGCTTTGTCCTGCAGTCAACAAACCCCTCCCCTGGAAGTAGACCCCGCCCCCGCTGCTCCCCCTCCAGTGGCTCCAGCACCATACTCTGGGGTGAAATGTTCTTCTCTGCTGGTGAGAATCTCACCCATTTTTTGTTCCACCCCCAGGGTCTCCCAGGCAGAGATGGTGTCCCAGGAAGGCCAGGAGACCCCGGGAAGGATGTGAGTATCTTAGGATGCTGTGAACTGCCAGGCTGCTCCGTGGCAAGAGATTGGTACAAAATGTCTGGTGCTGTGATATGGAGCAGTTCCTTACTGGGGGGATAGAGCCATTCCTGAAATCATCTCTGTTTTATACTGTACAGACACAGTGCAAAAAAACCAAGACAATTTGCATCCATTTTAAACGAGTAGGGTTTGAGTTTGATTTAATGTTGCTGTGCCCCTAGATTGTTTGCTTGGCCAACAGTTCTGGAAGTTTCAGGAAGGCCCCACAACATAGCATAGGGCCTTCGCGCCTTCACAGAGCATAGCTAGCAAGGGCCTCCATGCTTGTCCTTCCACGGTGGAAAGGCAGAAAGCAAGGTGAGTCCTTCAATCGAATTTGTTGCTTATAGAAAATTTTTATTCTTAGTTTACTCTGTCCCCCGTTGCTTCTCCTTCCCTCAGTCTTTCCTCCTTCCGTCAGCCCCTTTTTTTTCTTTCATAGAAAACACTAAATACTTAAATGAAAAAAGCTCTTTGCTGTCTTCAAGTATTTGGTTAACTCTTACCCGCTAAGTAGTTAAAGCATCCAAACAGAAATGCCAGTGCTGGCGGCCGAGGGCACAGGGGACGGAGGCTGAAGGAGCAGGCACTTGGGTGCCACTCACATCAGGAAACCAGGTGCAGTGTGGTTTAGCACATTGTATTTTTGATTCAGTTCTGGAATGTGTGTCGCTGAATAGCTCATTGCACACCCAGTCACTGAAAAGAGGTGGAAGCCAAGGTAAAGTCAGTCACTGTTAGGAAGCCACGTGACAGCTTCCGGGGTCCAGGTGAGCAGAGAGCAGGGTCCCAGTAGCTGGGAGAAGAGGAATCCCACCTGAGAAGGAAGAAGTGGCCAGGAGGCCACAGTCCTCAGGGGAGTTCTGGAATTTAGTAGTGGCGTGTGTGTGTATGTGTGTGTGTGTGTGTGTGTGTGTGTGTGTGTGTGTGTGTAAGAGGGGGCTGGGCAGCTAAGGATAGGATCCCCAGCATAGCTGGGCCCAGCAGCTGACAGTCACAGGGAGTTTCTGAGGCACAGGGCTTTCCAAAAGGGGCACTCCCTTGCCCTCAAATGGCTTCCAAGTTTCTAAAACAAAAATAAATAAATAAATAAATTATTGCCTTTAAAAGAAGTTTGGACATTTTAGACTGGAGAGCTAGCTCCGTCGGCCAAATGCTTACCCATACAGGCTTGTGAACTTGAACTTGAAAGTAGAAGTGTAAAGTCTGGGTGTGGTGGTGCATTAATGTGGGTGAGCCATGCGGAGACAAGGGCTGTTGCCATCAGCGTTAAAAACCCAGCTCTCAAAACGGTTTCAGAGCGTGACTAGAAGTCCAGTGGGGGGTACGGTCATGTGGGGGTAAGGTCATGTGGAGGTACGGTCATGTGGGGGTACGGTCGTGTTCACTCCTATGTGTGAGGTGAGGCAGAAACTCCTGTCGGAATCCAGGGCCTCTTTTAGTCTCCATTTAGGGGTTCCCTAAGTAGCAGGGGATGGAACACAGTAAGTTTACCTCAGGGTGAGGACCAACAGAGAGGCCAAACACAGACCAAGATGGGCTCCGTGGGGTCAGAGCACGCTTCAGCTGCCTCCTCTAGCCTCTGCAGGCTGCCAGGGAGCAATGAAACCCCGTTTCTGGTGGAAGAGCATGCTCCTTAGGGAGGAGCAGGGCTGGATTGCTACTCTAGGCAGACAGGAGTGGCCCTCATGCTCACACTGACCCAAGGAAGGAGGACAGAACCGTAGTGACTACAGAATGGCTACTGTGGCTTCTGGGACTGACCCCCTCCCTGGGGGTGGAGAATGTGGCTCCTAGCTTGGCTAAGCCCTGGCCTTGCAAAGATAACCTAATACACCCACAGATCCCCCCCCCCCACTGGATCAGTCTTGGTTCTTCCACAGGGAGCCTCCATTTTTTTAAACTAAGGTTCACCCCTGGAACATCCAGGGAGAAGCTGCCAAGACACGAGCCCCACCTGCAGGTTCACATGTGTGCACCAGGGTTGCTCTTGTTGCATTTGGCCAGGAGGGTTGAGAATCCGGGACTCCCTTTGCCACAGTGAAATCCCAGCTCTGCTAAGTTAGGGCCATGGGCAGGTTGGAATTCCTGCTTCTCATTCTTCTCTGGGAACTGGCTGGGATTCTGCAGCCAGAAGCCATTATTTTCCTTGGCAGGTCAGGAGTCATTCCCAAACTTCCACTGGAGTAACGAGCAGGCGCGGCATAGAAGTAGAACCTGGTGGAGATGGGGGAGGAAGAGTGGAAGGAAAGTCTCAGTGGGAGCTTGCCGGACTCCTAGACACAGGGGCTAATTTCTGGCATGGAGTTTGCACTAGAATGGATAGATACATATGTTAGGATTCGGTATTCCCCACCGCCTCCTCAAAGTCATATGGCTTCTCCCACAGGGTGGCTTTGGCCGAAGGGGACCTGCAGGAGCTAAGGTGAGCCGCTGGACTGGATCTGTATGTCTCTGGTCTCTCTGTCACCCAGTTCCCCCAGGAGACTCCCGGACACTGTCAGTCCAGGAATTAAGCTATTCTCCCGGGCCAACGGCTTACAAAGCGTCTGCCTTCTTCCCCATCATTGTCTCAAGCTCAACCGCGTCTACAGTAGAAGGGTTTCATGTGATCTCCAGAGCGGGTGGAAGGAAGGGAAATGACTGACAGATGAAGTTCTGGGCAGCCCTCTGCCAGTCATGCCCATGTGTCTGGCCTGCTTTTATACCTGTGCCAGAGAGGATTCAGTCCGAAAAGTCCTTATTTCTCAAAGTTGCCCTGTGGAACAGGCAGGTAACAATCGCGTAGGCTCAGAGAGACAGCTGCTGCCCCCATGAGTAGGTTCTCGCCCTTGCTGTCATCAGCTGTCGGTACCCATTTCTCAGTCCGGAACAGAGAGCTGGGGTTATTTACCTGCTTGTCTTGTCTCCAAGGGCAACAGGGGCGGTCCTGGCCAGCCAGGCTTCGAAGGAGAGCAGGGTACCAGAGGCTCACAGGTCAGTACCCTGGCATGAAGTTCCCCAGAGACCCTTGTCCTTTCGTTTTAAATTGAGGTGATGGTCACGTAACATATATTCAACCTTTACGGACAATTTCACAGCATTTAGACTGTTCGCCGTATTGTGAAATAATTTTGAAATGTTTTATTATCTCCAAAGGAGGCGTTGTACAGTCACCCCCTCCCTATTGCTCTCCACCTTCATTGCCCTCTACCCTATCAACCCCCACCTGTTACCTTTGTCATTTCCCACCCATCTCCCCTCACCCTTATAGACCCCCACGCCTGGCCCCCTAACTCTTGTCACTGTCTACGCTTGTCACCCTTCACTCCTATTGCCCCCACCTTTATTGCCCCCACCTCTGTCACCTGCACCCTGATGCTTCCACCTCTGGCCAACACTGGTCTTCCTGTCGTCATGGATTTGCCTGTTCTGGATATTTTGTATAAATGGAATCGCTTGATAGGTGGACTTTAATGTTGGGCTTCTTTCACTCATTACAGTTCTCCCTGAACTTTAGACATGTTCTAGCACATGCCAAAATTTTATTCCTTTCAATGGCTGAATAATACTCCACCACATGGATGAAGAACTGTTTTTCCATTTATTGATTGCTTAGCATTTGGGTTGTAACCACTTGTTGGTTCCTGAGAATTCATAGGATCTCAGGCTCAGCTCAAGATGTGACATGGCCTTTTTCTCCCTAGGGCCCTCCTGGTCCCACTGGTCCCCCAGGCTTGATTGGAGAACAAGGAATTTCTGGACCTCGGGTAAGCATCTGAGTGTGGCACCAGAGTGTGTGTTGGCTGGTGGAGCTGATGCAGGACTGGCTGACCATGTGGAGTCTGCAGGAACCACTCTGTGATTCTCGGGGCTCGAGTGGGTAGTGCTGAGGGTCACTGGACACTTGGGGTCTGTGGGTGAGACAGCTCACCACTGACTTCGGACAGGGGACAGCCAAGATCCTTGGTCTGGACAACTGATGCTTCATGTACACCCCTCTCCTTGCCTTACAGGGAAGCGGAGGTACTGCTGGGGTTCCTGGAGAACGTGGAAGAACTGGCCCACTGGGGAGGAAGGTTTGTCTGGAGGACAGTAGCTCTTGCTTAGGGATGGAGGCCTGTGCTGAACTGGATGCTGCCGCCTGCATGCTGCCTGTCTCCCATGCCTCTTTGCATGACCCCGTGCCTCAGTTATCACAAGCAAAGATACCCTGTCCTGACTTTCCCCACTGAATGTTACAGTTCATGGTGGTACACACCTTTAATCCCCGAACTCAGGAGATAGAGGCTGGTGAATCTCTGTGAATTTGAAACCAGCTTGGTCTAAATAGTGAGTTCTATGACAGCTAGGACTATATATAGTGGTCTCAAAACATCCAGCCAAAATGAAGAAAAGAAGTTAGGTATGTAGCCACTTGTGGTGGCTCATGCCTACCATCTCAGCACTTGGTGAGAATGTAGGGCAGGAATATTACTGTAAATTTCAAGTCAGTGTATTCTACATAGTGAGATCATGCAAAAAAAGCATATATAGTCATAGTATTTTGTTTTTTATTGTAAAGTTTAAAAGATGTTTAAAATGTATGTATGTATGTGTATCTACCCACCTATCTATCTATCTATCTATCTATCTATCTATCTATCTATCTATCTATCTATCTATCCATCCATCCATCCATCCATCCATCCATCCATCCATCTATCTATCTATCTATCTATCTATCTATCTATCTCTCATGAGTGTGGTGGTGCGCTGCACACACCACGGTGGGTGTGTGGAAGTCATTGGACAATTTGGTTGGATTTGCTTTTCTTGCTCCACCACATGGAATTCAGGTTTGAACTCAGGCTGTTGGACTAGACAAAAGCACTTGCTTCCTTTTCCCCAGCCCCTACACGTAGCATTTTAAAGTTATGGATATAACAGTACCTATTAATTTAATACATACATATAATGATAAGGTCAGAGAAATGGTCATTTCTTTGTCTTGGGACCCTTGACACTTTCTCTTCTGGTTGACGTATACAACAAATTGTTCTAAACTCCAGTCATCCCACAGAGCCTACTAGAACATCCCACTCTTACCTAACTGCATGCTGGTACCTGTTATTCATTTGTGCTCTGTTCCTCCCCCCTCCATCCCTACTGGTAATGGGTCTCCACTCTCTCATGATGTTTTACCCTTTGTCATTTCACGCATGAAACAGCATGTGACCCTTGTCTTGCTGTGTCTGGGTTACTACAATTAAAAAGGAATCTCATGGAAACCTAAAAGATGAACAATGAGGCACCCCCCAGTACAACACTACCCCCGATATCAGGACAGTAATTGTGGGACTCGGGTCCCCAGGAGTCATCCTTTCTTCCCCTGTGTAGGGTGAGCCAGGAGAGCCAGGGCCGAAGGGAGGCATCGGGAACCGTGGACCCCGTGGGGAGACGGTAAGGCCACTCAGTGCCCTGCAGGGCTCATTGATCGTGCTGATAGGTGCAGAAAGCAGGGACCCAGAGAGGCTTGTTGTGGCCCCTGCTTGACTTAATGGGAATGTGGTTGAAAATTGCGAAAGCTGCTCATTGCAAAGTGGGTTTTGTTTCATTGGCAGCTTTATGAATGGAAGATAAATCTATAGGCGGTTGGGAGATTGTCTAAAAAGAGCCACTCTTCTTGAAGACTGTGAAAGGGCAAGCCAGCAGATGCTTAGAATCCCAGGCTTTAAAGTACCGATATGTCTTTCCAACACACTCCTCTTGTTGTAGAACAACTAACGTGTTCGCTCTGAGTGCCTCACGTGGTGTGGGCACAGGCCTGGGGACATGGAGCCCTGAGGAGGGCTGTCTGGAGTGGGTAGCAGGGTGACATGAAGGCCTTGGGGACCGGAGAGTAGGACCTAAGCACAGAAGACTCGGGAGGTCTGAGCGGTCAAGGTCACCGTTCCTGCTCTGAAGGAGCCTTATAAATAAATGGTCACATAGATCTGAGCGTCTCTATGGACACGACCTTGCCCACACCTGTGGAGGAGGGCACAGGGATGGAGGGCCTCCTTCTCTTGGCCTCTGGTCCAAAACCATTCATGCACCCCCCCTTCACTGGGGGTGGAGATGGGGTGGCATGTTGGTTGTGAGGTGCCTGGTGCAATGGCTTGCAGTAACATTCTCTCTGTTCCCCTTAGGGAGATGACGGAAGAGATGGGGTTGGCAGTGAAGGACGGAGAGGCAAAAAAGTATGTATCTGCAGTGGCTCCTTAGGAAACCCCCGTTGTTGAGAGTCACTAACAGTGGCTTCTCACATCTTATATGAAAATTTATTTTAGATGGCTTTAAGTTGGGACCCAGTACTGAGGCATTTACTGTCTTTTACAGGGAGAAAGAGGATTCCCTGGGTATCCAGGACCAAAGGTGAGCGCCCTGGGTGATGGAGCACAAACATTGCTGTGGATAAGCCTGGGTTTTCCCATGAGTTGAAGTCGATATATCAGCTTTACTCTTGGGTCAGCCACTTAATGGCCACACTGGGAAAGTCCCTGCGCTCTCTGAGATGCTCCCTCTTGTATGGATGGAGGTGGCAGTGCTCACTGTCCATAGTGCTTGAAGTTATGTGCACAGTGGAAGAACTGGGGACCTGTAAATGCCATAACCCCGTGGCAGTAACACCAGTGATGAAATAAATCTAGGCCCTGCCAATGGCACCAATGCACTGGAGCCATTTGTAGAAGCGAACCTGTGAACTATTTGGGAAGTATGGTCCAGATGCCATGTTGGAGTTCTGCCCCAGGGACTCTCAGCAGGACCTTCTGGTGAAGACCTTGATGGCTCTCTTCTTGGCTCTTTTCCCAGGGTACTCCTGGTGAGCCAGGGGCTGATGGACCACCAGGACCCAAAGGCATCAGAGGCCGAAGGGTAAGTTTACCCAAGTCTGACTGGATGGGAATGAGCAGGTTCATGGCAACGGGATGGGGTGCTGGGCCTTTAAAAAGTCATCCTCTTTTTTCTCAGCCTGATCAGTAACAACCGAGGTGGTAGAAGGGAATTCCAAGTAACAAACCAGTGCCCTCATGGCCCATCTTAGCTGTGTTCTGCTCTGTCTTCCTTTAGCCATGTCCCTTTGGGGGAGGCTCTGACAGCTCTTTCTATAGCATGTCTCAAAAGTCACTAGTGCACAGATCACCCCAGCATGGTTCCAGGGAGGCTTAGGTCCCCGGCTGGATCACCTCAATCTTCACAGTCCCATCTGGTTATATCTGTTCAGATGTGACAGAACAGGGCTTAATGGGGGCGCAGGCTGCTCAGAAGGCCTGCAGCATCCTAGCTGAGTCATGCCTGGGCTATGGGCTCCTCATTCCCTGATTTCTGAGACACTTCTTACTTTAGCTACTATTGCTTCTGAATTTTCCTCTTCAATGATCATCCATCTACCCTCCTAATATTGGATGGAATCTTAATTCATGGTCCAGATATAGATATAAGCTACTAATAGTTGTTTGTAGCCTAAATATAGTTAATAACAATAACTACCCAGTTAATTTGACCCTAAAGACAGTCAATCTAGATCCTTTTGAAACAACGGGCTAAGTGGTGTTCATGATCAGTTATCTAACTGATTGGCAGGGGCTAATTCTTTTGGACACTCAGAGGAATTTTAGTGATGGTTTGGGACAATCTTCTATCTTACCCAAGCCTGCCAGAGTGTAAATTGTGGAGGCTCAAAGAAGCTTTTTGGGGTCATTTGTCCTTTACCCCTGAAGTTTGGAGACAACTTAGCCCTGTTGAAGTGAGAGACGTCTCAAAGGAGAAGGTTGGAATGGATTCTTCCTTACCACCCTTCCACCTACAGGGGCTAAAAATGTTCCATCTTCTACACCCTCAAGGGAAATTCAGGACCTCCAGGGATAGTTGGACAGAAGGGAGACCCTGGCTACCCAGGACCATCTGTAAGTATCCTTCCAGTTCCTGACAAGTCAGTAGGTGGAAGGATGGGTGACGGGCATGTCTGACCTCTGAAAACTTCCGATCATCTTTCGGTCTCAAAAACGCTCCCTGCTCTTGCGTGACTATCTGTTCATTAAACTTCTTCCCTTCTGATATCACAGTGGAGAAAAGTACATTTGAGTTCTGAAACATTACAGTTTGAAAATGTCTTATAGGAGCTGGGAATGTAGCTCAGTGGCAGAGCATGTGCCTGTTATGGCTTTAATCCCTAGAACCATAAACAAGAAAACAAAACCATTTTTTTGAGGTACTGGGAATTGAACCCAAGGCCCCATTCATAGTAGGCAAGCTGTCGGTCTACCACTGAGCTCTAAATGTGTTTTGTATGCTTCTCCACGCCTTTGTAATTTCTCTCTCTTAGTTTGTTCAGAGAGAGCAAGTTGCAGTACGTTTGCGTGCATCTTGTAGAAGTTGCACAATTAGACCAAATCTGGGTTTGGGGAACACTTGCTGTGGCTATAAAATTCCCAAGGGAGCCACTGACTCATTGTTTAGAAACCATCAGTCATGCTTTCCCCAGGGCCAAGAAGGGATCTTTGTGACTGATACCACTGTTTCCATGTTTGGTTTGTCCCTCTATTGAAATGCATGAGGTTCAAGGAAGAATGGACAAGATGAACCAGGAGCTGGCCAAGCTTCCTAGAGGGAAACTCAGAGGGACTGGGTTGCTTGAAGCCAAGGGACGAAGGTTGAGCCTGGAAATGTGATGGTTGCTAGACGGAGGAGTGGCCCACTTAATAGGGTGGCTCACAGTTATTTCAGGTTAATAGCCAAAAGTAACTGCTTCAGGGAAAGCCAGCCAAGTAGCCTGCAAAGCTTGGCCATCAGGTTGACCAAACACAGGGACAAGGAGGGCAGCTGTGAGTCTATCTCTAGACCTAAGTGTAGAATTCTGCAGAGATGGGGTACTTTTGACATGGATGGGACAATGTGGGGATCCCTTACCTTTGCTTCTCCAGGGACAGGGCTGTGCAGAATGTGCCTGGTAGAGGAAGCTGTTTTCTTAGGAGAAACTGTGCTTGTTGCTAAGAGCAGTTGAGAGGGGCCCACGTGGTTGTGGTTAGACTCATGAGTTATGTAGATGGACAGCGAGCTTCCAGGTGTGACGGGTGCTTCTTCAAAGCCCGCTCACTTCCCAGGGAGAACACTTGGTCTTCAAAAGTGTCTTTCTTCTACTAAAACAATGAAATCGATTTTAGATGGAGGGGCTGCGGAAGCTCAAGGTTATGTCAGTGTCTATTACTTCCCATCATGATCCTAAGGCTAACGAGTGACCATTTTTTTTTAAATTTTTCTCTTTGTTATAATTCTTAACACATGTTCATTGCACAGCCCATTGGGTTTCCTCTGCTGTTTCCATAAGTGCACATATCATGACTTGATTGTGCTTGCCCCCTCCACATTAGTCCCCCTCCCCTCTAATTCCACACCATACGCATCTGCTTCCTCTCTCAGATTGTCCTTGCTTGGTTTTGCAGGGTCACAAGGGCAACCGAGGCGACTCTGTTGATGTAAGTAGAGAGTGTCCAGAGTGAACTATTGTCTTGCATGCCTTTCACCTGCCCTCTCTAACACTCTCCTTTTCCTTCCAAGCAATGTGCCCTCATCCAGAATATCAAAGACAAATGCCGTACGTATTAGCTCTTCTCTTGCCCACGGCGCATCATGTTTTTATGCTTGGCATTCTTAACCAACAGACCTGACTTTCATCTTTTCTTCTCCTTGTTTCCTTTGTAGCTTGTTGCTATGGTGAGTTTTAGTAATTTCGCATCCTTCTGAAGAGAGAAGGCTCCTTTGGGTGAGTAAAACTTGTCTCTGAAACCCCCATTTCCCACAGGGCCCCTGGAGTGCCCTGTATTCCCAACAGAACTTGCCTTTGCCCTGGACACCTCTGAGGGGGTCACCCAGGACACCTTCAGCCGTATGCGAGATGTGCTCCTGAGGATTGTGGGAGATCTGACCATCGCTGAGAGCAACTGCCCAAGGGGTGCCCGAGTGGCCGTGGTCACCTATAACAACGAGGTGACCACAGAGATCCGCTTTGCTGACTCCAAGAAGAAGTCTGCCCTGTTAGACAGCATTCAGAATCTCCAAGTGGCCTTGACATCTAAGCAACAGAGCCTGGAGACCGCAATGTCCTTCGTGGCCAGGAACACATTTAAACGCGTGAGGAGTGGATTTCTGATGAGAAAAGTGGCCGTTTTCTTCAGCAATAAGCCCACGAGAGCATCCCCTCAGCTCCGAGAGGCCGTGCTCAAGCTTTCTGAAGCAGGGATCACGCCCTTGTTCCTTACAAGCCAGGAGGACCGACAGCTCATCAATGCTCTGCAGGTCTGGGCTCTGTGCTTTGGTCCCCCTCCCCCCTTATTCCTGAGAAGGCTCTCTGGAATGCGTGTTCTCCACTGAGGATTCATGGTCTATGTCTTCTAAAGGGTCCTAGTGGGGCTGGGCTAATTGAGACCTCTTGTGGGGTGTCTAGAGCAGCCTATGGCTTCAGCATTGTACCAACCAACAACCAGGGGACTGTAACTTACTCCCTCCAGGTCCCGTCATACATGCTAATAGTTCTGGCTGGGTAGCAAGGCTCTGTGTCCTTACCAGGCAGGTAGAGGGTGTTGGTTTGAGTGAATTCTGTCACTCAGTGGAGTGGGATAGTTCTGGCTCCCACTCCCCCCCCCCCCCCCCCCCCTGGCTCGATTTGAGTTTTGGATGACCCTGTCTTGGGCATTTGCTTCCTACAATGTGTCTAAGCTTTGTACTTTAACTTCCACCCAATGGACAAGAAGATCTTGGGATTAGTGAGGACCCCAAGTGTGGAGAAGCTGCTGGGCCACCAGATTCTGAGATCCATCCACTGGATATAGCTCGCTCCACTGTGTTCTGGAGGAGACTCTCCCAGAGCTAGTCATGGGGGGCTTACAGCCTCTCAGGGAGGTCCTCAAAATATGAGTGGCCTCAAGATCTGTCCCACTGTGAAATCCTTTCCTTAACTAGGCCCTAGGGCAGCCTATGGAGAAGACACACACTCTCCTCACTTGGGTGTTTAATTGTTAAATGACCAGCAGTGTCTATTCAGAGCCACTTCTAGTGACACTAGTCAAGACTCAGGGATAATAGATATGAAGGACTAGAGTCCCTCACCAGAATTAGGTGTCCTTAGTCCTCACTGCCACCTGCCTTATAGGCATGGCACATTACTCCTCTCTGTGTCTTGGGTTTCTTTCTTGGGAGGTGAGGCTGGGTGACATGGAATCTTGTGTCTTACCAGTTGGGATCACCGCTTTCTGTGTCAGCAAGCTAAGGTTCCCTCAGGGCCACCATCCCTCAGTGTTTATTCTGCCAAACTAGGCTGGTTTGAGGTCAGACACTGGGTTTGGAGTTCAATATTAAACTTGGGCTCCTGGCCATAAGTTCTTACGAGCGAACATATTTGTTCATCTTACTTTGTGTGGGCTGAGCGACTTAGAAGCATATAAGAGTATTACAGTTTCCATAGATCAACAGGAATCCCCTCACTCATTCACATCTGTGACTCATTACATGGATGCTACATGCCCATGGCTAGGATGGGCAGGACCTTCTCATCTCCTAGGAGTGATATTCTCGGTTGCCTTGTCACTGTCTAAACTGGAGGAAACTGGGAAAGGATGGATCAGTGTTTGCTAGCTTCTGCCCCTGCTAAAACCACCACTATAATATTTTATCCCACTCTGTTTATTAATGCCTAATTAACCATCTAAGTACCCAGAGTCCAAATGGAAGGCGCTGGGCCAAGGGGGGGCTATCTCGTTGTGTGTGTCCTGTCCCTACTCCCTGTTTGCATAATGACCCCTGTATGTGTGTCCACCCCAACATCTCCCCTTGTCTAAACCAGATCAATAACACAGCAGTGGGACATGCCCTGGTTCTGCCTGCAAGGGGGGACCTCACAGACTTCCTGAAGAATGTCCTCACCTGCCATGTTTGCTTGGGTAAGCTGTCCATCTGGGCCTGGGGTTCTGTCCAGCCACTAACGTTATGACTACAGAGGAACGTTTGGATGAGGAGTGACGATGATGAGCTTAGTTCGGTTAGGACTCAAGGCTCGTTATATTTACCAATATAACCATGTCTGGAGGTTATATTGCATGCAGGAGCCATGCAAGGATGTTCTCATCTTGGAATCTAGAGCCTACGTGTTTGGCTCAAAAGCATTTTTAGAACGTGTTTCTTTAAGGACAGGAGTGTTTTAGCTTCACGGAGCATGACTTTAAGTCATTGACAAGTTTCATTTAGTGAAATGAGGGGACAGAAACTGAGATCTGGCCACAGTTAGGGCAGTGAAGCATAGTCTTAGTATGTATCCCAGGCTGCCTCAACCTGGCAGTCTCCTGCATCAGCCTCCCCAGTGCCAGGATTGTAGGTGTGTGCCATCCTTCCCAGCAAAGTTTCTGTCTCATGTGATGATAGTGGTACCTGACTCCCAGAAGGTGGGGATGCTGAGGGAACCACAAGATAATAGGCCACTATACTTTTTTTTTCTAGACATTTGCAATATCGACCCATCCTGTGGATTTGGCAGCTGGAGGCCTTCCTTCAGGGACCGGAGGGCAGCGGGCAGTGATGTGGACATAGACCTGGCTTTCATCTTGGATAGCTCAGAGGCTACCACCCTATTCCAGTTCAATGAGATGAAGAAGTACATAGGCTACGTGGTCAGGCAGCTGGACCTGAGTCCAGACCCCAAAGCCTCCCAGCACTTTGCCAGAGTGGCTGTCGTGCAGCAGGCCACCTATGAGTCCGTGGACAATGCTAGTGTACCCCCTGTGAAGGTGGAATTCTCACTGACAGACTACGGCACCAAGGAAAAGCTGCTGGACTTCCTTAGCAGGAGGATGACCCAATTGCAGGGAACCATGGCTCTGGGTAATGCTATTGAATACACCATAGAGAACGTCTTTGAAAGTGCACCAAACCCACGGGACCTCAAAATTGTGGTGCTGATGCTGACGGGTGACATGCAGAGGCAGCAGCTGGAGGAGGCCCAGAGAGCCATCCTGCAGGCCAAGTGCAAAGGGTACTTCTTCGTGGTTCTGGGCATTGGCAGGAAGGTAAATGTCAAGGAGGTGTACAGCTTTGCCAGTGAGCCCAACGATGTCTTCTTCAAGCTCGTGGACAAATCAACCGAGCTCAACGAGGAGCCTCTGATGCGCTTTGGGAGACTGCTCCCGTCCTTTGTCAACAGTAAGTCCTATGCCACACATAGTATATTCTGGTCCATACTGTGGTCATAAAGCTGGGAGAACAGTCACAGAAAACACATATATACATCTATGTGCTGATGTGAGCTTGTTCATTCAC
Organism: Alexandromys fortis; assembly: GCF_014885135.2. NCBI lineage: Eukaryota > Metazoa > Chordata > Mammalia > Rodentia > Cricetidae > Alexandromys > Alexandromys fortis. The sequence continues at coordinate 1,910,587 of NW_026068020.1, forward strand.
GCACCAAGTATGTATATTAATACAATATAAATATATACTCATTCAACACCATATATACATACACATATACATTACATATATGTGTGCGTGCGTGTGTGTGTGTGTGTGTGTGTGTGTGTGAGAGAGAGAGAGAGAGAGAGAGAGAGAGAGAGAGGACCCTGTGCCTTGAGTTAGGAGCTAGAGTCAACAGGGCATACATAGGCCACACCTTTTGTCTCCTTGCTCTCTCATTCTGCCCATTTGACTGGTACTTTCTATCCATCCATGAGACATTGATGGTGTTCCAAAGGGTTCACAACTAGTTTACAAATAAATCAAACACACATTGCCTATGCATGACCCAGTATGCTGGTGTGCCAGAGGAAGTCTATCCTGCTGGGGGATTGAGGGAAACTTCTAGAAGGGGTTGCGTTGCTTTGGGATTTGCTGTCAGACCTATGCATGCCTCTGGGTGGGACACACACTCCCTCTCATTTCTTCCTTTGTCATCTCAGTGCCTGCTCTGTGTTTATCTTAAAAACTAATTCCCAGTAGTCCCCACCTTTGAACACTGGACTTAGGGCATCAGTTATGTGGCTTATGGGTCATCTGTCTCTTGCTCTGTGGTGTCTGGAGACTGCATTCTCCATAGGGACTAACAGGTCATTGTATTTGCCAGGGCATGGTATGGTTCCCAGCAAATCAGCATATGTCACATATCAAACAAATGAGGGCGGTCTATAAAACTTAAGAAATCATGCCCATGCTGAATATTCACCACTGAAGAGGAAGCCGAGCCCCTTGAACAATATCCTGTTCACATTGTGAAGGCCTACCTCATAAAACAGTCCAGGAAAGAAGAGCGCACCCCACAAAACGTTCAGAGAACACTAACATAAATGGATTATAATTCGATGTTCATGTCTGGAACCTGTTATTCTTTCTACTTAAAGTTTCGTCGATTCTGTTCTACTTTCTCCCACTGAGGACATATTGTCTTTAAATGGAGTCACCCAAGTAGTGGTGTACCCAACTCATCAACACACTAATTTTAATTTCCATATGATCCTCATGAAGCTTGATTTTTTTTTCCCGTTCTAGGTGAAAATGCGTTTTACCTGCCTCCAGATATCAGGAAACAGTGTGACTGGTTCCAAGGGGACCAACCAGTGAAGAATGGTGTGAAGTTTGGCCACAGACATGTGTAAGTATTGTAACTGTCATACCAAATGGCCATAGCACTAGAGATGTTGTAGGGCAGAATTTCTCCAACCAATCCCAAGCTTCGTGGAGACACTGAAACAGACAATACGGCTTCCCTAAAGTAATGTGAGTTCTTAAGCATGCTTTTGTGTTGGTTAGTCTCTGCCATGTAACGAAACACCCAGGACTCAGAGATTTAAAACAAGAGTAGTTTTCAGTCCTGTGGGTTAGAAATTTCTGACTGGGTTCAGTTGGGTGCTTTTTCTTCCTTTTTTTCCTGCTGGCCTCTTTATGTTGATGACCATATGTTTCTTTGCTATAGAAGGCTGGTCTAGCCTTGTCTTAGATGGAAGGTTCATCTCTGCTCCACAGGACCTCTCGTCTTCCAGTGGTCTAGCCTGGGCTTGTTCACAAATTAACTAGGAGGATTTTCACAAGAAAAAGGACTAAGTATAGGGTTTCTTGAGACCTAAGCCCATCCTAGAACGTTGTTGCTTTAATCCACATTTTATGGGTCAATATGTCCCAAGGCTAGCCTAGACTCAAGTGTGACGAGTGTGAACTGAGTATTGCATTACACAACCCTCTGCCTCCTCTTCTGCCTCCCCCACTCTCCCTCTCCTTTCCTTTTGACCATTTTAGACATGGTCTTACTGTGTCGTCTATGCCGACCTGGAGATCTCACTCTGTCGCCCAGGCTGATCTCAAACTCATAGCAATTCTCCTGTCTCATCTTTCCAGTGTTCCAGGAGTACAAGTGTGAGCTACCTCCCCTAATGAGGAGATACTTTATATGCGAACAAATAGTACTGGTTTCGACATTCATGACTCAGTTAGCTGTTTAAATTAGAACACTGTTAGACATCTTCCCCTGTCCCTTTTGCTTTCCATCTTTTCTTATCAATTGAAAATAGCATAGCTGATTTATTTATAATTGATGTAGTTGTTTTGAATAATTCTATTTTAATATGCTGTTCAATATTTTCTTAGTGGTAGACTCCATAGCCGATTTATTTATAATTGATGTAATTGTTTTGAATAATTCTATTTTAATATGCTGTTCAATATTTTCTTAGTGGTAGATTCTAAAAGTAAGAAATAGTACATGCAATGCTATATAAAATCTACCAATGCCAGTACCTGGATATTGCTAAAACCACAAATTTCCTATTTATCATAAGGGTTATGACTCTCTATTTCACATAACATGCAAAAGTATGGGTACAGGTAATGCTTGATTTGTTTTTAACAGAAACACTCCGTATAATGTTAATTCAAGTCTTACGCCCAAAGTTGTGACCACAATGAAGCCAATGACAACAACCAAACCAACAGCAATTGTGAATCTGCCAGCTGCTAAGCCAGCACCAGCTAGGCCAGCCCCTGCTCAGCCAGCAACCCCTGCTAAGCCAGCCCCTGCTCAGCCAGCAACCCCTGTTAAACCAGCCCCTGCTAAACCAGTAGCCCCTGCTAAATCAGTCCTTGCTCAGTCAGCATCCCCTGCTCAGCCAGCAACCCCTGTTAAACCAGCCCCTGCTAAACCAGCACCTCCTCCTGCTAAGCCAGCCCCTGCTCAGCCAGCAACCCCTGCTAAGCCAGCCCCTGCTCAGCCAGCAACCCCTGCTAAGCCAGCCCCTGCTCAGACAGCAACCCCTGCTAAACCAGCTCCTGCTCAGCCAGCAACCCCTGCTAAACCAGCTCCTGCTCAGCCAGCAACCCCTGCTAAGCCAGCTCCTGCTCAACCAATGCATACTCAGCCAGCCCCAGCTCAGCCAGCCCCAGCTCAGCCTGTCCTGGCTAAACCAGCCGCTGTGAAGCCAGTCTCTGCCAACAAGCATGTGGCAGCCAAACCCGTGGCCACAAACACAGCCACAGTCAGACCTGTGGCAGCGGCAAAGCCAGCAGCAGCAAAGCCCGCAGCAGCCAGACCCATTGCTGCTGCTTCAAGGACAATTGCTACTAAGCCAGAGACCTCCAGGCCACAAGCCAAACCAGCTGCCACCAAGCCAGCCACTACTAAGCCCATGGGTAAGAAAAGCTGACTAGAGAGCCATCTTTGATGCATGAGTTTACCACTCAGAGGCTATGGTCCTGGAAGCCGGTATACAGGGTAGGTTGCTGATCCACAGTGGGAATAGCTGATGACAGACTGTAGAAGATGCTAGCTGTGACTGAGGATTGTCTGCACATCGCTTTTGCTTTTCTCTGTATCGCGAAGCAGCTTTTCCTTACAACCTCTCAAGGCTGCTGGGGTCCTGATGAAGGCAACGCCTTCCCTTACTGCCAATCCTGCTTCCTCGGGTGTAGTTTCCCTGCCACAGATGTACTGTGTCCCCGGCTCTTACAGCATTTTTCCCCCTTCTTCCATAATGTTCCCTGAGCCTTAGCTGTAGAGGTTGTGTTGTAGATGTATTAGTTAGCGCTGGGTATCCCACTATCAGTTGGTCTCCATCTGTTGCAAAAAAGAAGCATCTTTGATGAGGGGTGATAGCTGTACTTACCTGTGGGTATAAAGATAAGCATTTAGAATGCAGCTAGGAATCACACTGGTTCAGGAGCACAGCAGTAGTAAGCTCTTCTCTGGGTCCCATGGCCTCACCACCAGTGGGTCCCATGGGTCAGGAGTCTGTCCAACTTTTTGACATTGCTATATGACACGGTCATGGCCAAAGTTCAAGCTTGAGAACTCCGTAATTGAGTTACACAGGAAACGTTTTGTAATATTTTAAGTAAGTTTATGATTTTGTGTGGGGCCACAGTCATAGCTGTCCTTCCTTCTTTTGTTCCTTCTCTTCCTCCCCTTCCCTTCCCTTCCTCTTCCTTCCCCTCCCTCCCTCCCTCCCTCCCTCCCTCCCTCCCTTGTTTCTTTCTCTCCTTCTTTCTTGAACCAAACCTTCCCCCTTGTAATATGACTTGGAAAGATCTAAGCTAGAGCCATGATAATCACTCCGTTCCTTCCTATATGGATGCCCACAGAAAGAAGTCCCACACTGAGCTCTGTGTCAGTACTGGGGGTTTGTTCAGTAAAGTGAGAGATTGCACCTCAGAAACTCAATTGTTCCTCAGAGGCTGACACGCATGCTCGTTCTGACCCAAGGAAAGCACATCCCTCAGGCTGTTAGCGAGGGATGGGTGAGTTAAGGAGACCCAGGGAGGATCATTGTTTCCTTTCTTTCAAAGAGTCTACAGAATGCCATAAGCTACAAAAGAAGAGGAGCCTAGAATATACGTGCTCTCAAGACAGTGGAATCTATCTTTATTTTATGAGCAGAGGGAGAGCTGAGACCTCCTGACAACCAGTTCTTGCCATAGCCTAACAAGTCCTGATTTTCTATGGCTTGGAATCCCAGGACTTTGTACGAGGGTTTTGTACTGCACACCTAACTTCCTGCTATCATGCTGGAAGTTAGTATCTAAAGTATCATCTTACCAAGTGATTTTTTTATAGAAAAATCAAAGTAGTTATTTATGTGCTTTATTGATAAAGAAGTGGGGGGGCAGCATTGTTACTGTGCAGTGACGTGCCATGCAGGCTGGTGGAGGATTTGATTGATGGATGGGACATTGGTTCCCTTTCTTGGCAAGCTTTGGGATGGCTGTCCGCTGACATCTTCCAGACCTCTTTTGAAGCTCCCATGTGTCCATGTGAAGTGTTCCGTGTCATGAGGAGTTTTACTTTTTAACCTTGCTCTGTGCTCTGTTTTTTCAGCGAGAGTGTTTCGAGAAGTGCAGGTCTCTGAAGTCTCGGAGAACAGCGCCAGACTCCACTGGGAGCGGCCCGAGCCCTCTAGTTCCTATTTTTATGACCTCACTGTAACCTCGGCCCATGACCAGTCCTTGGTTCTGAGACAAAACCTCACTATCACTGACCGTGTCGTCGGTGGCCTGCTGCCTGGACAGATGTATCACGTGGCTGTGGTCGCCTACCTGCAGTCCCAGGTCAGAACCATCTACCAAGGAAGTTTCAACACAAGTAAGTGCACGGCTCATTTGGGAGCACTTAATTCTTGATTTCCACATGGCATGCCAATTAGGATGTAAAACAATGATGTATTGAGTCTTTTCTGAAGCACTAACCCAATTAAAGAGTAAAATCTGGGCCCGGTGGTGGTAGCACACACCTTTAATCCCAGCACTTGGGAGGCAGAGGCAGGTGGATCTTTGTGAGTTCAAGGCCAGCCTGGTCTAAGTGAGCTAGTTCTATGACAGGCACCAAAAATAAAATAAAATGCAAACCCTGTCCATCCTGGGTACTTAGGTTCCACCCTGCAAATCTAAAACACAGCAGCCACATGGAAGATGGAGCCCCCTATACAATGTTCTTATCCTTGGCTTCTGGGATAATTTATGAGGGAGACCAGATTTGCTCTGCCTTAGCCCATCACACCCAGGGCAGCTCCTAGGGAAATGGGGCTTGAATCCTAGCTGTGGAGATGTTGGGGTTTCTGTTGACACTACACCTGTCCCTTTTTCTAAGTTCAGTGAATGGAAACGAATCCTTAGGGAGCCAGGGAGGAGTTTAAGAACTCTCAATATGTGGAGAGTCATGAGGTGTCTGACTCGAGGATCTGACACCAGATGGGTGGGCTGCCAGTCTTTCCCTCCCTGGCCCTACACACCCATACTCAGCTGGCTTGTACACTTTACTCAGGCCTTTTTTCTCTCTTTCCTTTTCAGTAATTTTCTATTATTATTATTATTACTATTACTGTTGATAGGTCTCTATGTTGTTTAGGCTGTCCTGGAACCCTTGGGTTCAAATGGTCTTCCTACTTCACTTCTCAAGTGGCTGGGACTTGCACCATGTACACACCACCATGTCCTTCATTTCCAGCCCTTCTGAACCACTCGGGACCATACCTCTCTTCTTTCCGAGTCATTCTGGGTCCTCATCCCTCTATTCTTGACCCCTCTGCTCAAGGATGTGGGCGGAGCATCTCCTTAGTTCAGCATGCTTCAGATGGTGGAATCATTCTTGAAGAAATGAATTCCCACCAGTAGCCCCAGGCTAGGGAGTCTCCAACTCCAGGACACCATTCTTCTGGGTCAGGGGATCCCTTCACCTGCTTTGAAACAGGTGCATTTAACATGTATATTACAACATCTGTAGTGTGTACAGACTTCTGTGTTCCGACAACACCCCATTACCTAAGAGATTAATTGTCTGGAAAGGCAAGTGTACATCTGTGGCTTAGCATTCCCCAGTCCTTTTAGTTTCTACGTCAACTACTAGTTGCCTGCATTTCTTTTCCTTATAGAGAAAGCCCAGCCAGCGCGACCAGCGTCTAGTTCAACCATCAATCTAATGGTGAACACGGAACCATTGTTTCTCACTAAAACAGGTGAGTCATGGCAAATAATAGGCCCACTGATGGATCTCAGGAAGTATTTGCTCAGGCATTGTGAATCTTTTGAAATTGAGGCCACCTGCCTGAGACTAATTCGCATGACTTCCATGGGGTAAGTTCCAAGGGGGCTCTTGGTGCTGAGTTCATCTCATTCTGCAAACTGCCTGACTCAAATGCAGAGAGCCATGCTTGTCACCATACTTTGGAGGGAGCTGGAGGGAGCTGCTTCTGGGCCCGTGGGTAGCATGCTTGTCTCTATTAGTCACTTCCTCTCTCGGTTTAAGATTGAGATTAGGGTTGACTTTGTGGTCTGCGGTGCTGCAAAGAATAGGGTTTCACTCACTCATTGAATTACCTATAAGAAACTGCTCAGGAAACACCAGACAACCAGATTAGACCCCACAGAACACGAGGATTCGGATGTGTTTCCAGTTCCCGAAAAACCACATTCTGGCTTGGTCTTGTAGACCGCTCTTTTGGGTGCCAGAGTGTGTCTGTTATTGACAGGCATGACTTATGTCCTTGGAATATGAGTCTAAGAACCAGTAGCCCCCTATATTAGTTAATGTTCTGTTGCTGTGATAAGACACTATGACCAAGGCAACTTATGGAAGAGAGAGTTTGTTTGGGGCTTACAGTTTCAGAGGAATAAGGGTCTATTCATGATGGAGGAGCGGAGGTAGCAGGCTCCAAGCAGCGAGAGTAGCAGAGAGCCAATCTCCTGGTCCACAAGCTAAGAACTCACTGGGGGTGGTGGGAGGATTTTAAAGCCTCAACGTCTACCCAGGACACACTTCCTCCAACAAAACCACACCTCCTAATTCTTCTCAAACTGTTCTGTCTTAGGGAGGGTTACTGTTGCTGTGATGAAACACCATGACCAAAAACAACTTAGGGAGGAAAAAGTTTATTTGGCTTACAATTACAGATATGGTTCATCATCAAAGGAACTCAGGGCAGGAACCTAGAGGCAGGTGCTGATGCAGAGACCACAGAGGGGTGCTACTTACTGGCTTGCTCCCCATGGCTTGCTCAACTTGTTTTCTTATAGGACCCAGGACCACTACTAGCCCAGGGATGGCACCATCAATCACTAATTAAGAAATTAATTGCCTACAACCTGATCTTATGGAGAAATTTTCTTAATTGAGGTTCAATCCTCTCAAATGACGTTAGCTCTTGCCAAATTGTCATAAACTAGCCAGCATAGGGGACCAAATGTTCAAACACACGAGCCAGTGGGAGTCATTCTCATGCAAACTACCCAAACTACCATGTTCAATTAGCAGAGCAGAGGCTTGGCTCATCTCCTTAGCGTTGAGGAAGTGATAACTGCAGTATTCAACATATTTGACTTAGGATGGGTCAGCCAAAGATGCCAGGACTCAAAATTCCGCAAGAACTTAGATGCAGTGCTGTTTCATAGTCCTCAGAGTGCAAGCTTCTGTCAGCGTGGAGATGGTGTGGTGCTTTCTGGCCCATCCGGAGGAATGGAATGCCTCTCACTGTGTCCTTTTGCTGTGAGTCATCCTCCGTAAGAAGCATTTGCAGCGGCAGTAACACTGAAGAGCCACCACAGTCTTAAGATGCTTCTGTCTTCTGCCTGGCTCACAGTCTATTCCGGTGTATACTTAGAAGGCCCCAATAAGAAGACTGACCTCACATAGAAGCCACATCTCTGTAGCTGGGCTCTCCCAGATTTCCCTTCAAGATACTGGTTATGGAGCAGTGAGATGACGAAGTGGGTGCAGCACTTGCAATGCAAGCTGGACAACTTGATTTTGACCCCCCTAGAATCCATATAGATGTGGAAGGAGGGAACTTACTCTCTATTTTCCTTTGACTTTCATACTCACACTGTGGCACACCCTTCTCTCCTATCATGCGTGCGCGCGCGTGCGCGCGCGCACACACACACACACACACACACACTAATAGTAATAATAAAATTTAGGAAGAAAAAATAAAAAAAAACAGTCGAAGAAGACCTAGTATGCACACACTTCAAAGCACAGAAAACTTCGTGTTCCATTTGAATCCCTCTTACTAGCTTTTGCCTCTTTGGCAGTGGAAAATGCAAAAACTCTAGCAAATTCTTGTTTCATGGAGAAAAAAAATGGCTTAGAGGAACTCCTAGATAGCAAGATTCAGGGATGGTTTTGTTTCCTTTATGTGTATCTCAGAAGGATAAGACTGGATAAACAGTGTGTAGTTGGTGTAAACAGCATAATCTTGAAACACGAATCTGGGACAGGCTGTTCTGTGTTTCAGTGTGGAGTTGTCGCTTTCAGATTTAGGGAGGCATTTTCCAGCCAGACAGGCAGCACTATGTGAAAAAGAGGTGATGCTGGTTTTGCTTTTTAATGGAGCCCAAGACTCTGTCAAGGTTACAGAGCATCTGTCAGAGGTGAATCTAAAATCTGTCTCCTTCCCACTGCTGGGCCTGGAGCACCCAGCCTGAGGCTGTAGGTAAACTTCTGTGGCTTGACACAGCCTCACAAGGGGAGGGGGCTCTGACTCCACGTCCATCTATCTTCTATCTACCACTGATTGACATAAGATGGTGCAATGGAGGGAAATTTATGTCAATAACAATTTAAAGAGCTAAACTCTGCAACTTGAGAGAAATAGGTAAAAAAAATTGCTTGCTTTCATTGGCTGTCCTTAAGGCTGGTGATCTCTTAGGAGAAGGCCGCTTAGCTGGTTACAGTGTTTGACTTATAAACCCTGAAAGGAAGCATCTAAAATTTAGCCACAACCACACTGAAAACTGAAGTGAAACGTTAACACTCAATTGTAGACATGGGTTTCTGGCTTCAGAAACTTACACCTGCCTTGGAGGGTTGGCAGAATCTTATATCCACACATCAATACTGCTGGTACCCAAGGTGATCAATTTGTGTTCTTAAAACCAGGAACTGCCGAGGAACACATTTCCAGTTATATTTTGACTACTTTTGACTGAGCCCTCTTGAGTTTGCTCAAGGAAGCACTTACTACAGCAATCACATTCTGGTTTGCACAGGGTTAAATGGAGGTGGCCCTCTGTAAGAAGAGCGGCATGTCAGGCTGGTAGCTGCTGGCACACACACACACACAGACACACACCCACACACACACAGATTATCTGCTTCCAGGGCTTTTGTTGAAAGAAGGCTTTGACTTCCAGACTTTTGGATTAAAGCACTTTACATGCACACATCATTCCCCAGCAAACTCCAGAGTTTGCCAGAAAGTTCTGTAAACAGGAACCTCGCGGCTCTCACGCTGTAAACTCACCTCTGTAGGCATCCAGAGGACCTGGCCTTCCTTTGCAGGCTCTGACATGGACTCTGGAGGCTGAGTTGTTGGCACTGTCTGACTGGCGCTTTTTTCTCTCCTTGATACTCTAGATATTTGTAAGCTGCCCAAAGACGGCGGGACTTGTGGCGACTTTAAGTTGCTATGGCACTATGACATGAACGAGAAAGGTTGCAAGAGGTTCTGGTATGGAGGTTGCGGGGGCAATGAGAACAGATTCAAGACCCAGGAAGAATGTGAGAAGATGTGTAGTCCTGGTAAGTGGCCCTTCCCTTGGGTCTCATCTTTCTCTCGTGTGGGGAGGGAGAGGTCTGGGTTAGCAACCTCACCACTGGGAAATATTTGAATCACAATGATTGTGGAAAACCTGAACAAAGTTAAACTGTATCCTCAGATAGAATGTGCCAATGGAAACACCAAAAAGAGATATTGTTTTTAATTTTACACACACACAAAGCCACACAACATTTTTTATGTCTAGTGATGACCTCTCTTCTTTTTCTTCTCTCCCCATCTCTTGCCTCATTCTTCTCTTCCTCCTTCCACACTCAATACTTTCCACGGCCCAGATTTATCAGCCTGACCGGAACCCATGCATGGCCTTCCGGCAACACGTACCTCTGGGAGAAGAAGGAGGCGGCCATTTCCAAATCATTTTTTATAGAAGCTCTGGGTAGATGCCCCAGCACGGTGCCTTTTCCTGCTTTGATTGACACTCAACCTCGGGAGGAAAGCCTCTGCACGTGACCTGTCGATATGGTGCTAAACGTGTCTGTGGACCCTGCTCTCCGTCTCCAGGCAGTTCTACCGTATACTTGGACCGTTATGTAACAGCTAGCCACTGCTGGTGTTTATGTGAACATTCCTATAAACTCGAATTCCAGCTGGAGTTTCTTTGGATGCCTGTGCCAGGCAAACGCGATGTCTAGAACATAGTCTCAATGTCACAGCTACTCTGCACGTTTCTGCTTGGTTCCTGTTCCTGTATTTGCATGACTTAGATGGAGAAGCAAGAGTCTAACCTTTTCCTGGCCCTAGTTTCCTGGATTAGATGTTAAGCAACTTCCTTCGTCTAAAGTTCTCTGAAAAATGATCTAATTAGAAGAAAGTAGATCCCCTTCATCTTTGTGCACTATTGGGACAAACGCCTCGATTAAAGAATTCGAAGAAAGTCGTAATAGAGAATATTTTTGCCATTCCCTTAATGTGGGTTCTTTTTTTTTTTAATTGTTGTTGTCTTGGAGTTTGGAAGTGGGATTTAATGTTTAAAATTTTAGGAAATTTATACAAAGAAACTTTTTAATAAAGTATATTGAATGTGTCATGGGTGTTGTGGTCTTGGTTTTCTTGTTTCTATATTGCTCACTGTCAAGATTTCACCAAGGCCAAGGATTTTTGGCTCAGGCCCAGCCTCTGGTTTTACTGGAGGGGACAGAAGACCCTATAAGACAATGTTCCAGGAGGTCATTGAGTTGGAGCACAAGATCCAGGTGCACACTGCTTATTAGAGCCAAGCCAGGTATACCAGGTGTACCAAACTGTTTTTTTTTTTAATTTAGAGACAGCACTTTTCTGTGTAGCCCTGACTGTCCAGGAACTCATTCTGCAGAATGGACTCGAACTCACAGAGATCTACCTGCCTCTGCCTTCTGATTGCTAGGATTAAAGGCGTGTGCTACCACCACCCAGTTTGTACTCTTGGTCTTTCTGGTGTACCCTGAACTCATGTAGACTCAAGGGAGGACTGATGCTCACACAGTCCTCTAACTTCTGATGGACCCAGAACCTCAGCTTCTGATCGCTTCATAGTGATTTTCTTTTCTTTTCTTTTTCTTTTTTAACCTACCCAACAACAGCTGAGAGAGATGGTTCCCTTTGATTCCACTGCTTCCCTGGGATCTCTAAGTCAAAATATACCTTGTTGTTGATATTTTTCCCTTTTTAACAACCTTTTCCCCCTTTTTTTCAGCAATCTCTCTCTCTCTCTCTCTCTCTCGCTCTCTCTCTCTCAGGGCTAGAGAAATGGCTCAGTGGTTAAGAGCACATGGATGCTAACAACTGCCTGTAACTCCAGTTTTGGGGATTCCAATGCCTTTTTTTTGACCTCTGGTGGTATCAAGCATACACATACTGCATAGACATATATGCAGGCAAAATACCCATAAAATAAAATGATGCAGTCTCCCCCCCTCATCCCCACTCTGCATGCACATATACTTGGTGTTCTCTCTCTCTCTCTCTCTCTCTCTCTCTCTCTCTCTCTCTCTTTCTCCATCATCAACAACAACACTACAAGAAGATACACTTTCAGAGGGCACACAACAAAATTCCCACGGGGGAAGAAACTGTATTATTTGACAGAATGTTTCCACTCTGACAGGAGCCAATAGTAATACCCACCTGGGACCTTAAGCGTGAGCAGAACTGTTAGTGTAAATCCAAGGGTAGGTTTGCTAGTAGATTTATACTGAAACTGGAGGGGAGAGGGACAGTGAGGCATGCAGAACCTGGGAAGTTAGGGGAGACAGTAGCCCCAAGGACCGTTCTTAGAAGACCTGAAAGATTCTCAAAGGAGATTTTGAAGTTCTCCAAGTGGGCAGATGTTTAAGAAACAAGAGCAAGAATTGGACTCTGTGCTGATGTCACTGTGTAGACACGAAGAATGGCTTGGGTCAAGGAGAGCTCTACCAGAAATGAATGATGGTCTTGGGAAGGGCCGAAGACTTCATGGTCCAAGATGCTGAGGACTCGAGTTCATGTGTATCTTGAGTCTAGATGATAAATGAACATCTGGGTGGTTTCAGAAGAATTGCAAAGCTCTGGGGACATTTCAAGAGGCCTCACAATCAGGTGGTCTGAAAGTCTATGCTGGATGGTTTTATGTCAACTTAACATGAGCTAAAGTCATCTGAGAGGAGGGAACTTCAATTAAGAAAATGCCCCCACAGGATCAAGTTGTAGGCAAGCTTGTAGAACATTTTCTTACTGATTAATGGGGGAGGACTCAGCCCATTGTGGGTGGTACCATCCTTGGGCTGATGGTCCTGGGTTCTATAGGAAAGCAGGCTGAGCAAGCCATGCGGAGCAAGCCAGTAAGCAGCACCCTTCAAGGTCTCTGCATCAGCTCCTGACTCCCTGTCTGACTTCTGCCCTGTTTGAGTTCCTGTCTTGACCTCCTTAGATGATGAACAGCAAGTATAAGCCGAATAAGCCCTTTCCTCCCCAGATTTATTTGGTTCTAGTGTTTCATTGCAAAAAACAGAGACCCTAACTAAGATAAAGTCTAAACCAAGTTATCAGCAGAACTGAGCTGCCTCTGAAATAGAAGAGAGAGTCTACCTCCACTTGCTTCTTCCTGCCTTTTAAGGTTGCTGCAGCCCCGGGCATGTGCCAGTTTTAAGATGCTCCCCACCAGTCTCCTTCAAAATCAGGACTTCTTCTCATGCACCTCTGTCTTCACACGGCTGTCTTCTCATGAGAACACCAACCATATTGGACTAAGATGCCCATCCTCTGGTTTGGCCTGAGCTCAACTAATGTCGTCTTCAGTCACCCTCCTTTCTAACAAGAACATATCCTGGGTGACTTGGTGGTCAGGAAACCATCTTGTCCATCAATAGCAGTCTTGCTTTCATCATCAATGTGTGCTCCCACTTCTAAGTGCTGATCCATCTCATTGCTGGATATTGGCTCCACTGATGAGACCACAGCAAGCCTCACTGTTCCCTTGTCATGGTGGTTACTGAAACCATCACCACTGAGTCTTAAAACTGGGATCTCCTATCCATTTTGAAGATTAAATCTCAGACCCTAGATGAACTCTTTGTGTCTTAGCCTTCTTTAGGCTCCACTCCCCAGGATAAGCTCAAAGTCCTGACTCTGGGTAGAACTTGAGTGGCAAATCTATGCCCTGACCTCCCAGTCTCCCCTCTGTGTTCTCCAGGCACGTAGAACCCTGGTGGACTGCTTCCTGGACTCTAGAGGGGAGGTATGAACTGGTGCCTGCCAGTTGCTATTCTTCTGGGCTCATGTCTGTGGCGGGTTTCCCCTGCCAACTAACTCCCTTGTGAAGCATATATTGGTTCCCTGGAGGACTCTTGGTTGCCTAGCTTGAGGGAGAACTTCCTTTTCTCTCCTGCATCCCTGTGTAAGGCAATGCCATCACTCACAGGCTCTTGATGCTAGGATTCTTTATCAGACAGGTTACCCTCTGGTGGAGAGTAAGAAAGTCAGTATAAGTCCATCACCTTCCAGGGTCACTCCTTCTAGAGAAAACTTTCATGACATTGCCACAGAAACCAGCATCCTGTCTTTTTGCTCAGTCACCATAACATCTTTTGTGAACATACAAAGGCTGGACTTGTGGTCAGTGGAGAGTGGAGATCATCCTGTGACTCAGGGAGGGGAAGGAATGGCTCATATGCCTGTCCATAGAGCTTTGAGTGTCCCCTTAAGGGACTTGAGGACCTTGGGTTTGAGGAAGGATCAGTTGAATGCCCCTCTTTTCTCCACAGAAGATGACAGAAGCATATATCTCATTGCAAGAGTTTGTCTTTGTCCTCACGAGATCACTAGGACCTTCTTTCCTGGTCCTCTGCTATCCCAGCAATGATCACAGTGGATCCAGTTAAGTACTCCGATATGGAGCATTGGTAACTGATGGCTCTGCCAAAATAGGACTACCAGGCACCCAACCCCAGTCCCAAAAGGGCCCTCAGTAGCAGAGAACTTTGGACCCTCACAACGGGCTGAGCTCTGCATCTTCCTTCTTGATTTATGTGATGTGAACCTAAAATGGGTTATCATGACCCAGTGTTCTTTTTGGGGTTCCTTCAGAAGCATCCCCGAGGAGTTAGGTGTGAGTCAGTTCTTAGAGAGAAGCTGGGGAGTGGAAGTGAGGTAGAGGAGAGACCAGGATTAAAAGGTGGTTGTCAGCCACTGTGGGGGTCATGTTTGATTCAGCAAGGGAAGTCTGAGAACCACTGTGGCTTGTGAACTTTGAGGCCTACCTGTGGTGTGAAATGACAAAGATTTCTTACACTGGTTTTCAGGGGTGACTGTCTGATTATTCTGAAAGTGAGCCCTCTGGTTGTTCTTGCTTGTATATCCACTGGCCACCAGGCCTGTGTGTCAAATTCTGGAAAAGATCTGTAGGTACATATGGTGTTTATGGAGCACAGGGCAGTGCTTGGACCAAAGGTGTGTGAAAGGGACCTCTGTACTTCTGACAACCCAGAAGGGTCTGTTCCAGGTAAGCTACAAATAAGCTGGGTTGTGTCCATTACTTGGTGTGTCATTTCCTCTTCCTGCAGAGAGAAGCTCTCTCTGTTCTTCCTGTCTGCTGTTGCTAGCACACCTCACTCAGATTTGGTCCACAGCACACCTGCCCCATCGCTCGGATGTGGTCCACAGCACACCTGCCCCATCGCTCGGATGTGGCCCACTGTGTCTGTGTGCTGCTTTTCTGTGCCTGTTCTTGAGCTGTTTAAGGTTGCTAAGAAAAATCACCCCAACCACTTTTCCAGAGTTAGAAGTGCAGATCACAGGGATTCAGGTGGTTGGCTGAGGGGACCAACCCATTCTCATGCTGGGCTTCCCTGCTCCCTGGAGCAGGGGCATGTGGGTGACTCCCCACTTTCAAGAAGTTCAGGTACTGTGACAGAAGGATTGATTCAGGCCAAGTCCCTACAAGGCAGAACAGCCTCTCCTCCTATTTAAAACATTCTAGTTTTATCCCATCACTGGGCTAATGGCCATCAATGAAGGCACCATTTCTCTCAGATGCATTTACTTGACCCCAGACCCTTTGTCTTGTCCCTTGCTGGTTTTGAACAAAGGTGGTGTGCCAAGCCAGCCCCACATACTATTACAAAGCTGTCTCTGTCCTGCACTTTTGACAAATTTTCACCTTGCTGAAGGCTTTTTGGGGGAAGAGCAGCCCCATGGCCCACTCTATGGTTCAAATGTGTCTACTTGCCCTTTAGCAGGCTTTGTCATTTCTGAAGTTCCTCCTCCCCAACAACTGTCTCAAGTCCTTTCCAGTGTTTGTGCCCAGGTGTCTATAATGCCCTCTGCTTGTGCAACCAGCAGCTCAGCCCTGCCTCTTGGCTGGAGCACTGCACCCGAGAGAACAATGAGCCCACAGAAATTAAGTGTGGCTCCATTCTCCCATCCTGTCTTCTGGGAGTCATACTATTTTGTGGCGGCCATCTTGCTTTCTGGGAGTCATATTAATTCCTGAGTTTCTCTTGCCTCTTGTACTATACATGTGAGAGGCATCTATCTCATTTCATTAAAAAATAAGCTTTATTTATATCCGTTGAGATGAAATGCCTTACACACAGGCATTTATTTATACATAATGACTGGTAATTTTTTATTTTCATTTTTATTTATGTTTACTCTTTAATACACACCAAATTTTGTCATTTTACCCTTCATTACCCCCTCTCACCGCCTCCTCCTTTCCCACCGACATCTTTATTCTTTTAAATAAGCCTCCTTTGATTTTGATGTGCTTTCTTTTTAAATGTATGACTCACTGAATTTAATTTCGGGCACTTGCATGAGCATGAATATTCCTCCTGCAGCAGCCTTGCCTGCCCGTAGTCCTTTAGTGAAGGGTGGGATCACATGGACCTCCCTCACCAGTGCAGTCTTGCACAGATCTTAAGCAATTAACTCTGGATGCAGAACTCACTGGTGCAAAAACCTTGCCATGTGCAAAACACACCCTTTGCAGCCTGCTTAAACCTCTGAGATCATTACATTCTCTTTGTTCCCTCTTTTTTCTCTGTTTTTAAATATATAAACACGTTGTCTTTATCAACCAGTTATTTTAAGGTCAAAGCTACCTTCATGAGAGAATTATACCATTAGTGAGTTAGATTGTCTCCTTCCGTGTGCTGTGTAGATATACACAGCTACACGCCTGTCCTAGTTTCAATTCTAATGCTGTGATAAAATACACTGACAAAAAAAAAAAAACCAAGTAGAGAGGAAGGGGTTTATTTCTGCTTATAGCTTCAGGCGGCAGCCCATCATTGGGGGAAGTCAAGGCAGGGACTTCAAATAGCTAGCTCTAACACATCTACTATCAAGATGTGTAGAGAGGAATGAATGAACACCTGCCAACCACTCACGTCTTTGTTCTTGGCTTGATTCTTCCACGTTTATTTCAGGACCCTCTGTCTTCAACCTTCCTCATGCTGCAACCCTTTAATATAGTTCCTCATGTTGTGGTGACACCCACCCAACCAAAAAATAATTTGATCACTACTTCATAATTGTAATTTTGCTTCTGTTATGAGTCATAGTGTAAATATCGGATATGTAGGATATCTGTTATATGACCCCCAAAGGGGTTTCAACCCATAGTTTGGAAGCTGCTGGTCTAGCCAATGATATGGCCCACAATGGGAGTTTTCCTACATCAATTAAATTAAGATAATCCTCCATAAACATGACCATCCACCAACCCAATATAAGTCTTCCCTCAACTGATGATGGCTAACTGTGGGGACCATGAGTGGAAAGGGAAGGGGTGGCATCACTAGGCTGTGATGCCATCACTGTGTCCTCAGATCTCCATAGGGATCCCTGCAGGGAGGCAGACGAGAAGGAAGTGTAGGGTCAGAGTTCTTCACTGCAGGAAACTCAAGGCTGAGGATACTCAGAGGAGTAACAAGACTGGATAGGTCCATGGGTGGTCTGGGCTACTAAGAGGGAAGGCCACAGGCTCACTGGGGTGGTAGAAGAAGGCTGGTTTTGCTCACTGAAATGGGATGTATCCAGGAGCTCGGAGAAGCCAATGAACATTGAAGGATGCCCAGGCTGCCATGTATGGGTAGACAAGATGCCAGGACTGCAGGCAGGGCTAATCAGCCATGAAACCACTGCAGAAATTCAGGGAAGACAGTACTGACAGTTGATGAGACACATAGTTGTGGCTTCTGGGATCGTTTTGACCTGAAAGATGCAGAGTGACATAAGTTCTCACACAGCAAATAGACCAAGCCATCTATGGGGTTGTTTATGCTGACTAGGACGGGGAACAGTGTGATTTGAGCTGCGTGGCCCCTCCTGGTCCTCGACTTCTTGCCATGGACCACTCTCAAGAACTCTTCTTCACTAGACTGCATGAGCTTTGTGTCTTTTCTTGATCCCTGACTTATTCGTGGCACTAGTGTCCCCTCAGTTTCTTTGGGGCAGCTTCTCACTCTACTTGACAACAATGAGCACTGTGTGTGTGTGTATGCACGCATGCATGCGTGTGCGTGTTTAAGAAAGGGATGTCTCCTGGGTTGAGGCATTGAAACCATGGGCTGTTCTAGCAGCTCAGTACACACAAGTTGCAGTCATTGGTAGCACTGGAATCTGGCATGACCATTGGTGCTACAAACACATGCACGCATGCACACACACACACACACACACACACACACACCATTTCAGGTGGTTCCCTCAGCTGTATGGATAACTATTCAGAATGTCATGCTGGCCAGTTCACCCAGTTACATTATAATACACAAGGCATTACAACCCAGAAGCTCTCCCGAAGTTCCAGTGAATATGGGTCCCTGAGTGGTACCAACAGTTGCTCTTCAGAGGCCTTGGCTTTCTGTCTTGCTGAAGTCAGAGAATCTTGTGTCTTCTTCCAGAGACAAGTTCACCCCCTTTTGGCAGCTCTGCTTGGACCTCCTGTTCTTCTCTCAGACAAAGCATCCTCCCCTGTCCTTCCACTGTGACCTTCTCTATTCATACTTGTTATCTGAGCTGCTCTGGCTTCCTTCAGGAGGCCCTGGGAAGCAGGCTGTTCTGGAATGTGTCTCTGGCTTGTGGGGAAGTGAGGACCTGGGCTGAGGACCTCTGGTAGCCCTGCAGGCTGCCCTCTCCTATTTGTGAGCATAGAAACTAACTCAAACTTGCCTTCAACATCTAAGTAGGATTTTCAAGTGTGTAGTTTTTATTAATCTCTATGATTCTGCACACAATTTAAAAGAGGCTGAATTCATGTGAGCTGGCGCCAGGCTTTTTGTAGGAAGGTGGTATCTGGATCCATTGAGATTCATTTGGAATGTATTCCTAGGAGTGATTTCTTTGGAAGGACTGGTTCATAGCTTCATGTCAGATTTACCTGCTGAACTTTCCAGCTGGCCCTGCAGCTCCCTGGAAGGCAGGATGTTAGGGTTCCACATAGCTGGGTGTGACTTCTGGGAACCTGAAAGTTGCCATGTCTGACTATGCTGAGTCATGGGGTCGTGGTGCAGGGCTGGTGGGCCTTGGTGCAGGGCTGGTGGGGCATGGTTCGTCAGCGGCTCTTGGCTCTGCTCCTTCTCTGTTTCTTTTTTTCTTTAAATATTTATTATGTATATAGTGTTCTTCTACATGTATGCATGCTGGTCAGGAGAGGGTGCCAAATCGTATTAAGATGGTTTTGAGTGACCATGTGGTTGCTGGGAATTGAGCTCAGGACCTCTGGAAGAGCAAGCAATGCTCTTAACCACTGCACCAACTCTCTGGCCCCTCTCTGTTTCTTTCCAGATTTGAGCTTCCATGCTGCCTGTGGGCCCCATTCTTCCCTGCTGCCAGGGACTGGTAGCTTCTCTAAGGTCCAGTGCATTCTCAGGGCATCTTTGCTGTTTGCTTGGAATCTTGTATAAGGGTTGGACTATTCTGAGCTCCTGAGGCCCCACATGGATCCAGCTTGTATAATATTAATTCTGTGGCCTAGGTGTGGGCACTCAGTTGCTATGTAGCAAAACACCAGTGGGGGTGGGTTTGTACGACCTAGTTGTGACATTTGGTAGTGAGCGATGAACAGCGAAAGAGGTGCTGTGTAACGAGTTTACATGATATTCAGCCAGGAAAACAGACACTGGGCTCCTGCCTTGAGCCAGAGGTGTCTGAAAAACCTTCACGTGGCATTGCAGTCATCGGACGGAAGACATGAGGGCATCTGCAGAGGGGATGAGTCGCACATGTTTGATTTCAAGAGAACGATGGACTTCCAGGATTTGCAAAATTTTTCCAGAGATCTTGGAAACAGAAATAGCACAACAACCAAAAGAACTTGGTGGAGTTTATATACCTAAGAAAACGTATTTCTGCTTTTGGAAGCTAAAGTTAGAGCTTGTGTGTCTGATATCTACTCTAGTCCAGTGAGTAGAGGGGCCACATGTAAAACAAGTTGCCTGAAGCAGGTCCGCATCCAGTTTTGGCCACAAGTAGCTCTTTGGAGATGCAAAAGAACTATAGGGGATGCAAAAACCAGACCACAGGGAAGCAAGACTACAGTGTGAGAAAGTCAGCGTATGTGCATTGTGAGCAGCCTGAACTTGGTCACGCTGAATCACTGGGGGCCTGGGGACAGTGTGGTAAGTCATAGGAATCTGGGTGTTTATCTGTTTACTCTCAGTTCTTTGGTTGGGGGTTAACCTGGGCGTGCTAACCCTTTCCATTTGGCGGAGGACCTGCACACTGCTAAGGAAGGAACCTGGGCAGAGAGGCAGGGGATGTGAACCACACAGCACAACTGGAGATGTCCACCACCGATACAAGTGAACTCAGGGTGGGCTGAGGATGGAGGAACAAGTCGGGTTAGCCAGGTGCATTGGACATGAACCTGGAGAAACAGTAGTGGAGACAGAATCAAGATGAGAGACTGCGCTGCCCACCCTCTAGAAGAGAGGCATGGGTTGCCTGGCTGTGATGATATTCTGAACAAGCAGCAAAGCCTGCTGTATGCCTGGTACTCTATCCCTTGGGATCAGTGAAGTTCACTGGTAAGGAATACATTTATGTCAGAGGTGGCCACTGAGTGCAGAACCTGTCTGGAATGTGAACTCTGGCAATGGTTCAGGATGCCTAGGTCCTTGTTTCCTATCCAGTTTTGGGACCGAACCTGGTTTTGAGGCATCCTAATGTTGCCAAAAGCTTCGCAACAGTTTTCACCTATTTCCGACCATGGGAGGAACTGGCAAGTTCTCCTCCAATGTGATGGAAAGCCGTGGGAGGCTGGAAGCCAGGATGTGGTGTTCTGATAGAGTGAATTGGGTCCCACGGTCTTTCCTAAGTTAGGCATTAGGAACAATGACTGGGGCTCAGAGAGTTGGCTCAGAGGTTAAGAGCACCTGCTGCTTTTGCAGAGGACCTGGGTTCAGCTTCCAGCACATGGTCACTCACAACCATCTACAACTCCAATTCCAGAGGCTCCAGCGCCCCTTTCTGATGTCAGTGGGTACCAGGCATGCACATGGTGCACATACATGCATGCAGGCAAACACCAACACACATACGGTGAAGTAAATAAATTGAAAAAAAAAAAAACCCAAAACCATGATTTGAAGTTTTCTTGAATCAAGTAAGCCTGAATCCAGGGGCAGAGACAACTCTGAGAATCAACGGGGCTCTGAAAAGAGAATTGGGCTGAGGGAGTCCACGACCACACTTGTGAGTACTCTCGTGTGCACACTTGTGACCTAACAATTCACGTCATTTAACAGACCATGTTCATCTATGCAGAGGGCCAAGTTTTATCTTCCCTGCTGATGGTCTTGATGGTCTCTAAAGAAATCAAAACATTAGAAACAAAATCTGACAACTTTTGTTAAAGAGAACACCTGAGGTCTGGGACTAAGGACTTTTGGAGTCTCCTGCTTCCCTCCGTGGGGACCAGGAGAACCGAGTCTGTGTGTGACTATCAGTCAGCTGTCTCAGCTGGACTCAGACTTTGAGGAAGTCCTGGAGTTGGATACTAGAGGATGTGGGACCACACTTCAGACACACCTTGTCCTCTGCTCACTTTCTGATGGTCTTCACTAGTCTCTAGACCAGATCTACCCCTTTGACAGAATGGACAACAGGAGTGTGGGCCAGCAAGATCTACATAGCAAGTTCTAGTACAGCCAGGGCTACAGAGCGAGACCCCGTCTCAAAAAAATTTTTTTGTTTTCTTTAAAGCCAAAGAGGGCTTTGGCAACACGGTGCCTGCCTGTCATCTCCACCCAATAGTTTGTTGAATCTTTCATCTCAAGGGATAAATACTCAGGGTAAGACACAGCTTCAAGATAAAAATAAGTAATTGCCATTTCTAGGAACAGCGCTTTTACATGCTTTGAGTTATTTACTCAGAATTAGGCCCCCCGGTGGAGACAAATTTTAATTCTATTCTAGTTCCATTATTCTATTCTACCTTTCCCTCAGAATGCCTTCAAAATGCTTTCTTTCTGTGGGGAAATCTGGCACTGGGGACTTAGTTTAGCTGCAAGCTGTGACCAACGGGCGACATAGCTTTGATTGGAAAAGTAAATGCCTGGAGGAAATTTATCCAGGGTCCCTGTCTTTGGTCTGAGCTCATCATAGCTATGGCTTCTAATTGTTGTCCCTCTTGAGGTTTCAAAGCAAAACCCTGTTTTCCTTTCTGAGCAAGTCCATAGGAGGTTCTGGGGAGTTTGCTGTCCTGAGAAGCTCTTGAGAACAGAAACGTGTCCGCATCTGTGGTCCATATTCCTAGCTCACAGTCAGCCCACGGACTTTCTCCTGCCTTTTAAGGAAGCAGGCGCTAGCCCCGCCCCCTGGGGGTGTGTTTCTGTTTCTGCATTCCAGTCTGCACGTGTGGCATCCTTTGCCTGCCATTGAGCGGGAGCTTCTGCCAACGTGGCAGTAAGGAAGGCTAAAAATAGCAGGGTGGACGGCAGCAGCAGCCGGCTTTCATCGACTGAATATAGGGATGTCTCATTGGGACGATGCTAATTCCCTTGTTTGGCAGGAGCCATTACTCACACCCCAGCCCAAGCCAACCGTGGGTGTTCAGAGAAATGGCACCAGCGTGGAATCTCTCAGATTCTCGTCCTAGAGTCCCCCAAGCACGAAGCTCTTACCTCCTTAAACTCCAGAGTCAGGAGACATCACCTTTCTGGAAATGGACTAGTCAAGGAAAAGTCTCAGCAACCAGGGCATCACTCTGGTTACCATGACCACCCTGCCTCAGCCCTTTGGGGTCCTCCTGAGCCTCACTAAGGGTGCTCGGGTTAGGTGGAGCCACAGGCTTCAATGACACAAACAGCCAAACAGGTATCACAGAGGAGGAACGCCAGAGGAAGAGCAAGGCACCAGGGATGTCTGTTGTTGTCAGGTAAGATCTATCACTTTGAGGATGGTCAAGTTTAAGGATTTTGACACACTACAGCTAAATAAACGTATCCTAGGCAGGTATGGACCCTGGAACACTGGCTTGCGAACTCTGATTTTAGAAGCACTGACGTAGGATTCATTTCCGAGGACCGGCTCCGGTGGGTGGTCAGTTGTATATGAAGGTATGAAACTTTGCAGCTTTGGCCTGAGCGTAGATCACCGGATGTGGTCATTACATAAAGACTGCACACATGACAAGGTCTAGGGGTGTCATAAACTGGATCGTGAGGAGTTCCATGTTGTATGAAGGCCCAGTGGGTCGAGCAAGGAAGACCATGTGGAGTACCTTACCCACTGCATGTGGGCATTCTTATTTTGCCCCTAGACTCCAAGCCATGGATGACCGAAGACCGTTCCATGTCGGGAGCCAAATACTGAAGAGTTTTCATAAGCTGGAAGCAAAAAGAAACTTCTAGAAGTAAAACTTCAGGCCAGGTTACCCTTCGCAAGCTGGCTGTGGGGGTGTGGCCTCGTTTGGTCACCACCACATCTAGTCATTACAAGGCGGATGCCTTTCTAAGACCCGCCATGCTACACGGGTAAAGTAGTAAGCTGGCCAGGCACCACACCTTGTCACCAGGCAGAACTACGTGGACAAGAAGAAGCCGTTTAGGTTTTTATCTCTCTTATCTAGTGAGGAGATGTGTGTAAGCGGTGACCGCAGTGCAATGTGGTAAGAACCATGATGGTGACGAGCCTGACGGAACTGTCCCCAGCCAGCCAGACGCTGCAGAGCTGTCACGGAGAGGTGAAACCTCCTTGTCCTTGCTCTGGAACAGCATTTCGCGACAGCATAGGTGAGTGAACACACCAGCGTTTTGGTTGCGGTGGAGATGAATCTGGAAGTTTCTGCCACCTCAGGCCCGCTGACTCAGAGCTGCGGAGACCATGGCAGCCACCCTGGATCTGGTGCTGTCTCTACACACCTCAGTCAATCCGATGTCTGATCCTCAGAGCTGCTGCTGTTGCCTGGCACTGGGAGGGGTCTGCTAGCTGTCAGTCAAGCCACTAAACCACCCTCATCTGACAGTTCTCATCGCTTAAGGAAAATCTTCAAGAAGTGCTAATAGCAAATAATAATATCCATCCAGTTGACTTTCTTGGTGAGGTCTTCTGTTTATGGTTTCCCTTTAGGCACAGGACCTCAGACAGGGCCGGGTCCTTCTGGTGTCTCTCAGTAGGTTCCAATGGGCCTCTTAGTAACCTGGGGGTCAAGTCCTCGACTTCTTATCACATCCTCAGTTCATCCTTCAGTTCATTTCCCATTTGCACCTAGTCACATATCCTCCACCACACTGGAGAACACTTCCCTTTAGTATGAAAGGTATCGGAAATATTGGCTGTGGGGCTGGAAACTGCTCTGCGCTTCGTTATTTAACGTCTTTAGCTTAAAGTTGAGTGACTCGGGGCGAGAGAGATTGCCCAATGGTTCAGAGCACTACCAGCTCTCCAGGGGGACACAGATTTGACTCCCAGCACCCATAGGGTGGCTCATAGTTGTTTGTAACTCCAGTGCCAGGGCTTCCGACACCCTCTTCTGGCCTCCACAGATACCAGGCATGCGTGTGGTGCACAGACATACATACAGGCAAAAAGCATAATGCATAAAATATTAATAATTTTAAAATGAAGTACAAAGAGGGTGAGGAGTCTCTCTTGGAACTGGAGAGGTGGCTCAGTGTTAATAGCACCCACTGCTCTTGCAGAAGACCTAGGATTGCTTTCCAAAACCCACATAGCAGTAGATAACTATAATTCAGTTTCATGCTCTGCTGGTCTCTTTGGACCCTGCAGACATGTGGTGCATATACATATATACATTAAAAAATAATACTCATACATATTCATACATATAAACATTCATATATACTTTTTTTTAAAAAAGAGTAAGAGTAAGTGATGTTATCACCTTTCTCTCTCTCTCTCTCTCTCTCTCTCTCTCTCTCTCTCTTTAAATGCCTGTGTGTGTACATGTGTGTATACCCAAGCATAGCGTTTGATGAGTGTGCACATGCCACTGCGTGTGTCTGAAAGTTAGGACAACCTGCAGGAATCAATTCTCTCATCCTATCTGCGGGTCCTGAAGATTAAGCTCAGCTCATTAAGTCTGATTGGCCGAGGCCATTCTGCTGGTCCCTACTTTTAATTGATACATTTTCATTTTGAGAATTTTATCTCTGCGAATCTGGACAACTTCCATTTATTGCTACAAGGCAATGACATACAAAACGAGGTTTTAAGTGTGGTCCATCCTCCCCGGACTTCGTGACCGAGAGTGTTGGGACACCATAACAAATACTAGGCTCGAGGCCCAAAGCATCGTACAGCCATCTCGGAAACTTGTCTTGGATAAATCAGTCATGATT
Organism: Alexandromys fortis; assembly: GCF_014885135.2. NCBI lineage: Eukaryota > Metazoa > Chordata > Mammalia > Rodentia > Cricetidae > Alexandromys > Alexandromys fortis. The sequence continues at coordinate 1,935,977 of NW_026068020.1, forward strand.
CATCTCCAGGAAAGCATCTGCTCCTGCTTTTGTCACGGAAGCCCTGCTATCTAGCTTTGGCATTGCCTTGGCAGTCTCCCATACGTCAATTCCTTTTACTTCCCCGCAGGCACAAAGGGAAGACTGTGCAGGGATGAAGATGGCTGCGAGGTGAGGAGGTAAGGAGGTGAGGAGGGCACAGTATGCCTACTCCACAGAAGGAGGAATCAGGTTCTGAGAGACTCAGGCTGCCTTTGCCAAGGCTGCACATGTATGGGGTGGGGGTGGGGCAAAGACAGACAGAGAGAGATAGACACAGAGAGGCAAACAGAGAGAGACAGACACTGACAGAGGAATTTACACATCACCAGATTTTGAATACATCCAATGGCCACTCTGTGGGCTTAGAAGAATGGCCATGTGCTATTTCTGGTCTTGGTTTTGAACAGCATAGACTAGCAGGTGTGACCATCCACTCAGGAGACTTCCCCACCAGCTGTTCTTGAGACCAGGGACACAGCGTCCATTAACCCTGTTGCTTTGAGTGCAGGCCTGAGCATAAAGGAAGTGGCCATAGACACCCTGCCAATGTCACTGGATAGCTTTTTTTTTTTTGCACATGCACACATACAGACACACACAACCACCAAAAACAAACTACCCCTCCCCAATGTTAGAGCCATAACTTAAGCATTTTCCTAAAAATAATTTGAGCTGTGAAGTACGGAACTTCAGAATCGGAGCTCTCTCAAGATCAGCTGTAAACTGTTGGGAACCGTTTGTACTGTCTGTAAACCTCAAAACTGACCGTGTATGATAGATGTATTTAAAAAATATTTCACTCATTCTTTGAGATTTCCACGTCTGTATACCATGTACTGTTCTCATTTCCACCCACACTGCCTCCCTCCAGCTCCCTCAGGGCCTAAGGAAGCTATTTTGATTGGTATTGTCTCTCAAGCTTTGCACGCAGATTCGGGGCACATCTGAGCCGGGAGAGCTGGGGTCACGGAAGTTGTGCCGGGACGGCACTGTGGTTGCCTCACGCACAGCACCGGAGGGAAGTTCCCAACATGTAGGCTCTTAGCTCAGCTCCGTCAGTGTTCACACTGAGTCAGGGACACATAGGTGAGCTATGGAGCTTGTGTTATTTGCAGGAAACCAAGTGAGCTCCTGTGCACCCAAAAGGCATCCAAAAGCAGACCCAGTTGTGCAATCCTGCTCTTCTAATTCTTTATCTGCAGCAGTAAGGGAGCTAAGCGTCGTTTTGAATCCTGGGCTAGTTTGAAGTCTTCTCTATCCCCACCGTGCTTGGTGGGAGATCTAGGGAGAACCCCTCCCCGTGGCAGCCACTGCCTGCAGAACTCACTCCCTGCTCTGGCAGGCGTGGCCCTGGGAATGCGGTTTCTCCCTGCTCCATCTGTTCTCCATCAGGGCATCTGACAGCTCCTGAAGATGGGATGCAGCCGAGCAGAGAGCTGTGTGTGGAGGTGGGGCAGCGCGGTGTGTCACTTTCTGGTTAGCGACGACCAGAGGAATCCCTGACTCGCTAAGCTGGAGTTCTGGTTATATGTTCAGAGCTCCGTTCCTGATTCTTGTCTGGTCTGTGTTTTGGCCAGTGCTGTGGACAAAACCATGAAAGTGAGTATTTCCATGGTTAGGGATGTCATGAAGCAGAGAGGAATGTGAAGAAATCTGGATAGAAGGAGACAGATTTCAGAAGTTGGGCTCGGTCTGGTGATACCTACTTCTGATCCCAGCCCTTGAGGCTGGTAGATCTCTATGAGTTTGAGACCAGCCTGGTCTACACAGAGAGTTCCAGGTTAGACAGGGCTACATAAGGAGACCCCGTGTGCTGGCTAGTTTTCTGTCAAGTTGACACAAGATAGAGTCATCTGAGTGGACGACACCCCAGTTGAGAAAACGGCTCCATAAGATTGGGCTCTAGGCCTATAGGGCATTTTCTTAGTGACTGATGTGAGAGGCCCCAGCCCACTGTGGGTTGTGCCATCTCTGGGCTGGTTATCTTAGGTGTTATAAGAAAGTAGGTTGAGCAAATCATGGAGAGAAAGCCAGTAAGCAGCACTCCACCACAGCCTCTGCATCAGCTCCTGCCTCTAGCTGGCTCCTGCCCTGCATGAGTTCCTGTCCTGACTTCCTTCAGTGATGAACAGTGATATGAAAGTGTAAGCCAGATAAACCCTTTCCTCCCCAAGGTGCTTTTGGTTATGGTGTTCCATCACAGCAATAGAAACCCAACTAAAACACTGTGACTCAAAAAAAAAAAGGCATCTGGTCTGCCTTCCAGTATAGATGAAGGATGAACTAGCATGTTGCCATGTTGTCTCAGTTCAGTCTAAACAGTGAACCAGGTGGAAAGCTAGTTTGATCTCAGGTAGAAGCAATGGGGTATCCAGGAGGAAGGCTGATTAGAACATGCCTATATGACTCCCACTCTGTATGGCCTTAAGGAATCAGGAGTGTATGGGGAGCACTGCGCCCAGGCATAGAGAATCTTTTAGAACATGCCCTGAGAGAATGGTGAAGGAGTCAGAGCTGTTCCACGTGACAAGGAGGAGATTCCGAAAAGCCCGCAGCTCCTTTCCTCTACAAAGCTCTGCAGTGGAGAAAGACCTCCCTTGTTCTCTTTAGCCATAAGACCTGAAAGCACATGGGACGCTGGTAGGGAAAGGGCTGGGCTGCTCAGAGTTTGGCTGTGTTCCCATGCCAGATGCATTCTAGTCCAGACTGTCACCATGAGGCAGGGAGGACTCCAGATGCAGTTTCCATCACGTGGCTTTAGTGCTCACAAGCCAAGTTTGCTCAGGAAACGCTCCAAGGCAGAGATGAAAGCCATCCTGAGCTTTGAAGAGCACAGAGGTCTTGGCTACAGGGGTGCTGGAAGTGCCCCAGAAGTCACAGGGCAAACGCAGAATGCTGGGTAACCATACAGAGACAGGAGAACGGATTGGTAGGTGCCTCCTGAAGTTAGACCTGTATTTGAAATACCCTGCCACCTGCTAGCCTTGTCATCTCGGTGCTGTAGACTGGAGGATGGCCCTGCAAGGATGACCCTGTCACAGGCCTTGTGATCTGAAAGATGTCTTGTTACATAGCACAGGGACTTGAGGTTGAAAATGGAGTTGAACTCAGCTTGCATTACTTAGTGGACACAATGTCTTTGAAAGTGGAAGAACGTGGGCATGGAGATTGCCTAGCTGATCAAATCCTTGCCGTGCAAGCGTGATGCCACGAGTTCGATTCCCAGAACTCAAATAGAAAAGTTGGTCCTGGTGGCACATGCCCATGGAAGTGGAGATGAGGGGATCATGGAGGTTCACTGGCCAGCCATTTTAGCCTGTTGGTCACCTCCAGTTTCAGCGGGAGACTCTGAGAACGATTGAGGCTGGCGCCCAAAGTGGACGTCTAGCTTGCACAGGTGCATGTGTGGCCACATGTGTCTCTAGGCATAAGTGGACACACACCTACACTGCACACTTTACTCTGAAGTGGAAGGTGAAGGATGGAGACCGGAGTCGGAGAGTCAGATGTGATACCGGAGCAGGGAGAGCTGCGGCATGGGTGTATCTTAACCAACTTAACCAACCAATATAATAATAATATAGATATTATATATTACATATACTACAGTGTGCTAGAACCCTAACTTTGGAATAGTCCAAGAAAAGGCCGGACCAAAATGAATTCTCTTCTTCGTTTTTCTAAAAGTTAGTTAAGAAAATGATCAGTCTAGAAAATGGCAGCCCCGGGTGGAAAGAGGAGGAGGGAGGAGCCCATTCTTCTATAAAAGGCGATTCGCTGAGTAAACAGCCCTGCGTGGCCGAGCACGGTCCAGATGAGCAGTGATTTATGAGTGGGAATCTGCCCGGCTTCAGCTAAGCCGTGGGGGAAGATGGAAAGCAGATGTCTGACCTTCATCCCAGAGGCCCTCGGGCGAAGAGGCAGGAGAGTGGGAGCAGGGTGAGAAGCAGCCAGGGATCTCCAGGAGCCTGTGAGCTCAGGGGATCTACAGAGAGAGCAAGGAGGGGGGGGGCAGGAGAGAGAAAAGGCTAATGGGAATCAAATTGCCCTAATCAGGAAGGTCTGGCCAAACCTGGTGTTTGTGTGGGACACGTGCTTTGCGCTCGCAGGTTCCCATGGAAACCAGCTGGGAAGGTTCAGGCATTTCCTTTGACTTGACTACTTGGATTACAAGTGTGTGTGTGCGCACGCGCGTGCGTGCATATATATGTGTGTGTGACTATGAGTAAGAACGCGTGGGGATGAGTGAGCATAAGTATGTGAGTGTGTGTGTGTGTGTGTGTGTGTCAGAGAGAGAGAGAGAGAAAGAGAGAGAGAGAAAATGCTTGTGTGTAAGTGGGTATGAGTGGGTGGAGTATGAATGTACACGTGTGTGAACACATCTGAGTGGTTGTGTTTGTGTGATGTGGCATGTATGAGTATTATGCCTGCATATGTGTTTATTGTATGTTTATGATTTTCAGGTGTGTGTGAGTGCGCATGTGTGCTCTATGTATGTGTAAGTGGTGGGTAAGGGGTGGGGACACATATGATACATTTCAAAATACATTGTAGTAAAATGTCTCTTCTCTTTGAATCAGATCTCTGCCTAAAACATAATGTAATTCTAACAAAGCTGAAACCATTCAGGGGTCTGCTTGTCCTCACTGATCAACCAATGGGAAGGGGATGAAAATCTGGCACCAGGGTTGGCAAGGGGTGGCAAAGAGATGAACTTTTTGCCCACGGCTTGTTTTGTAAAGTCCATGATTACGTGTCACTCGAAGTCTCACATGAGATGAGGCCACGTCTGACCATTTGCCGCGGAGTCTGCTAGTTCTTGATCTAGACTCTGACAAGATTGCAAGTGAAGCAGGGCAGCAGGGTGATGGCTTCTGTGAGCCGGCAATTACTTGAAATACAGAGAGCTGTGTGGTTCTGCCTGGGTTACAGAGTTTGTCAGCCCACTAACCGGTGAGCCGCCATGAGCCACCCTGAGAAGCGAGGCATCGAAGGAGCAGCCTTGCTCCGTTGCAGGAAGGTGTATGGTGTTCTGGGCTGGGTGCGGCTGAGGTGGCAGTGCTTCCCAGCTTTGAGCTGGTACCCCTCTGTCAGGCCTCACAGGAGCGTGAACCCTGGACCAGGAAAAGTCAGGGGAGAGTGATGTTTCTTGCATTTTGAAGATTTCCCTAAAACAAGTCACACAAGGAGAAGCAGTCATCAGATAACCACCAGTGAGGCTTCTGTAACCATGAGGATAATACTATGTTAAGGGTGAAAATATGATAAACCCAAACAATAACTGAGCCAATGTCTACTAAAATCGCCCCCCTCCTGTGTGGGTGTGTGGTATAGCAGGCACTAGGTCTAGCATCTCTTATAAAGCCATCATCATAGCCATCATCATAACCCCGTGAGAATGAGAGAATAGACTCAAAAAGATCATGGTATTTTCTGGACCTGTAACCGTGGAACGGCTGTTTAAGATCCAGTTCTTAGTCTTCAAATTTATCAATCCTCAAATGAAGAAAATCCCAAAGTAAAGTATTCAGATATAACTCTGTAGGACACAAATGGAATCAAACATATCACATTTTATATTATATATTTATCATAAAATACCATCTTTATTTTATCTTACTCCTTTTCCCCCAAAGCCTACAAGAAAACCTTCAGAGCCAAGGTATTACATCACATGGTTCTAGAAGTTTTTTCCCACAGATTCTGAGATGGCTCCTGTCAGACCTGTCTCACTATTGTAGACTTAGTTTTTGTTTAACCATGAGGATAATAATATGCTAAGGGTGAAAATATGATTAAAAATATGAGAAAAATTAAGTTTCTCTTGCTTTCATCTCTTGTTCCTTGAAGCCCAGGTCAGCGGACAATACAATCTATCTTGGCTCCAGTTGGGAACAAAATCCTGGTCAATATACACAAGTTCTTCAGGAAACAGTGATCTCTTATCATATAAGGCTATACATGTCCATTGTGTCTACAACAGAGGACCCGTGTGGGGTTTCAGAGGAGGCTCAGCAGGGGCAGACATACACGTCTGCAGGCCTATGGGAGGCAGAGCTCTGTCAATCAGAGAGGGTGGTAGCGAGCTGAAAGGGCCAGAGTCTGCCTGTCTCTGGAATTCAGCTTTTACTGAACTTGGTCAAATTCTTACCTCTATTTGCCTGTGGGGAATGTGCTGGTTGCCTTCCAAAGTTCCCTTTTTGACTTGGCTTTTAAACAACTCATATATGAAGTGCTGAGAGGTGGGTTTTTTTTTTCCTTTTCAGTGTTTCCTGTGTTCTTAGGGAAGCTCTGAGTTTCTTTGATCTAACGTCATTCATTGTTTTGATATCATCTTGTCTACAATTTCTCGCAGTAATTCTTCTGGTCATCTTGTCTCTTTAGTAGCTGTAATTAAATTTGTGTTAGACTATTTTTTCCACTTGTAATAATTATATTTTACACAAGTGACAAAATATATACCCAATTTCTAAATCTTTTCACTTAAAAGAATACATGCTAATCCTTACAAAAGTATTTTTTGTTGTTTTCTTTTTTCTTTCCTTTTTTTTTATGAATCTCAAAATTTTCCCCAGTGTATAGACTCAGACTGGTGGACCTAACCAGAATTCTTAGCGTAGTCGTTCATGTTAAGATCATTCTTGTTGGAATAGAGAGAGCATCTAGATACAATTGAATGCATAACAACATCCGATGCTTTTCATTTCATGGGAAGAACTACTGAAATAGGATTGTTATCAGGGCATGGTCACATGCTAAATTATTGTAATAGCCATTGTGATACTGCTTTGGAGATGCCTCTAAAGATAAACCAAATCGAAGAAAAACCAATTTTCTCAGCCACTGAAGCATCTTTAGTTGTGCTGGGGTTGGCTTTCCTTCACTGCAGCCATGAAGTGTTGGGAGCTGTGAACCCCCCAGATCCTGAATTTCTGGTAAACAACTTGTAATGCTTGCAGCTGCTCTGAGCACGAGACCCTCAGAAGTTCGTGATGGCAGGAGAGTGGTTTCTGGTGGGTTTGGCTGGGGCGTGGCTATCAGTTAAGGATCTCTATATAAGCAGCTTTGGTACACAATAAAGGGGGCATTCTGGCATCAAGGATGACCTGTGTTTCTGTCTGTGAGTCTTTGTGTGTTTCAATCTCTAGCCCCTTGCCCGGTTCTTGAACTGTATGGTGGCACATAGTGCGCAGACGAACGTGGTGCACCACAATGAAGATCTTTGATATATTTCCCCACTTTGCTGTATTAAGAATTAAGACTGTTGGCAGGTCATTCCATCATGGCTGTGGTTGGGTGATTGCCTTTGTGGTACTACACATGCTGGCGTGCATGCGTGCATGAGTGCATGCATGTGTGCATATGCATATGTATGATGCGTATACTCAAGTGCACATGTGTTTATGTTGATAAGCACAAATGCACAGGCCACAATAGGATGCCGTGTATCTTCTCACATCATTCTGCAAACCATTCCCTGGATATAGAGTCTTCCACTCTGAAAACCGGGTACAGGATACATCCTTAAGAACTCCATGTTGTATTTTAGGGGGGGAGTGAGCTCTCCTGAAGGTCACTCCTTCTGCTCCCATACTTAAAGTGAGGATACCATAATGAGATTTGCATTTCAGAAGGTCGCCATAGTCCTCCCCACCGCCCCCACCCCCAGACTAAACAGAAACTGCAGAGCTAGCAAGTCCTGTGGCATTTAAGCTGTGGTCAGATTGTTAAATCCTATAATCTGTTTCCCCTTGTGTGGGCTCCTTTGTCTTACATGAGTGCCTTTCAAATTGAAGTCAGGGAACTCTGGAATGCATTTCTTGGGATCACCCCCAAAACCAGCCTGCCTTTGAGAAATCCTACCATCCAGAAGTGGTTGTGTTTCTGCCCTGGGCTGCGGTCATGGGCTCCCAGCTCTTGTCCATTTGCCCTCTCACGAGTGTGCCAAAGCCTTACTGGGCTACCACTGCTCAAGTTTTCAGTGAGTCAGTTCCTCTGGGAAGTGAAATGATGCTGCCTTGTACACGGAACCCTTATTAGGGAAAGGAACTTTGACCAACTAAGACTCTAAGGCAAGGAAGGATCCTTGAACACCCGAGTCCGATCTGAGCGGTTACCATGTGCAGTGTTTTGGGAGCTCCTGCCTCTAGACTGTCCCCAATTCACTTTCGGTTTGGATTTTAAGTAAAGACAGCAATGGTCATTATCTGAATATTCTGATATATATATATACACACACACATATATATGTGTGTGTGTGTGTTCATTTGAAACAATTATTTTTGGGTCAAGATGGAAAAATTCCAAGTGTTTTCAGTCAATAATAATTTTGGAATAATATACATTTTGCTAAGTGTCTTAAGGTTACTATTTTGGTCATGAAACACCATGACCAAAAGCAGGTTGGGGAGGAAAGGGTTTATTTGGCTTACACTTCAGCATCACTGTTCTTTGTCAAAGGAAGTCAGGAAAGGAACTCAAACAGGGCAGGAAGCTGGAGGCAGAAACTGATACAGAGGCCGAGGAGTGCTGCTTACTTGTTTGTTCAGCCTGCTGTCTTATAGAACCCAGGACCACCAGCCCAGGGATAGGCCTACCCACCATTGGCTGGACCCTTCCCCATCAATCAGCAATTAGGAAAATGCCCTACAGGCTTGCCCACAGACCAGTCTTAATGGAGGCATTTTCTCAATTGAGGTTCCCTCGTCTCAGCTTTAGTTTGTGATCCAGCACATGAAGTGATTCTATTTGGGGAGGAAACTTCTTTTTTAAGTGATGAGTATTAGGGATTTTCTCATGTAGCAAGCATCTTTCATGTACACCATTAATATGAGATGCTGTGTGAGTCATTGAGGACCCAGATAAGAACAGGATAGAGGGGCTGCTGTCTCCACATAGCTTGTACCTAGATTGAAACTGACTGGAAGGAACACAGATTCAGTAATGGGTCTCCTCCAACTATCTACTCCAACTCTCAGATCTTAGGTGTTGTCCCCCTCAGACAAGGGGCTGACATAGGTCCCCTTGCTAGTGTCTACAAAGACTGGAAGTGAAGAACCATCGTAGCAAATCATTTAATACAGGCCCAATTTGAGCTCCTGGGCTTGGAGGGGAGGAATGGCCCTGTCCATCAAGGGCTTGCTGTGTAAGTTGAAGACCTGACTTTGATGCTCAAAACACACGTACAAAGCATGCAGAGATAAGAGGTTCCCTGGGGCCATCTGGCTACTGAGCCCTGAGTCTCAGTGAGAGATGAGCTTCAGAATATCTGTACACTGTGAAGATGTATCTTTGCCAAGGTGCCTTCTGATCAGTTTAATAAAGAGCTGAATGGCCAGTCACTAGGCAGGAGGTACAAGTGGATTTTCCACGAAGAGAAAGGAAGAGGAGGAATCTGGGAGCACAGGAGGTGCAAGATGGAAGAGAGGGAACCCCACGTCAGAGAACATAGATTAATATAAATGGATTAATTTAAGCTATAAGAGCTAGTTAGGAATAAGCCTAAGCTATAGGCTGAACTTTCATAATTAATAAGAAGTCTCTATGTCACTATTTGGGAGCTGTCTGGCGGGACAGAAAAACACTCATTGTTATAGGTCTTACTCGAAAAACAAAAAAAAAAAAAAAACAAAAAAAAACCAAACAAACAAAAACCAATGTGGTCTTTTTAAAACCCACATAGTTTGCTCAGTGTTTCCAGTATATGCAAGGCTGTAGAGTTATCCACTGGAGCATGGACGTACTATTAGGGGTCGCATCCCAGAAAAGAACTGACCCTCTCTCTCCCAGCAGCCATCAGTCACCGACAGCTCTTCCCATAGGGGTCAGACTGCGTGAGTCCCTTCTCTTCCATTCTGGGATTTGGGCTCAACTGATTTTGTGTAGTTCTTGTGACTAAACCATACTATACAAATTTATGAAATTCTCAAACAACAAATTAAAAGAAAAAAGAAATATTGAGGTGTATTGACCTTTATTCTACACACACACACACACACACACACACACACACACACACACCACACTCACTACTTTATTCACTAATTCATCCACTGACTTGTCCCACAAACAGGGTTAGGACCCACATAGACCTGCTGAGAATTCTGTGTCTACAAAACCAGTTGTAGTGGGTTGCGTCCTCTTGATAATCTAGGGAAGTTAGCAAAGCAGGTATTATTTATTGAGTCTATTCTATAGTGAACAAGAAACACAATGCCCCATGCTCTTTAACCAGGGTCTCCTGTAGCCCATGCTGGCCCTAAACTCACTATGTAGGTTATATAGCTGAAGCTAAGCTTGAATTTCTGGTCCTTCTGCCCCCACCTCCAGAGTTCTGGGATTGCAGATGTGCCCCCACCACACCTGGCTTTAGGGACACCGCTTCTGGGTGTTTGTTGTGTGCTCAGCCCTGTCCCATCTGCTGTGGGGTTTAAAGGCATGGAGATACAAAGATGTTGCTGAGCAGAAGAAAATCTCAGAGCTCGAGTACACAGAGTGTGGTATGTCCCAAGGGCAGTCCTCTGAGGCAGGGTAAGTCACAGTGACCTCTCCTAGCCACTGTGGGTCAGCTGGCCTTGTGGGACTGGGCTTTCATTCTGAACACTCAGTTCTGCAGGAGTCCCTGCAGATGCAGATGACGGCTGGTTCCCATGGTGTGTCCTGGGAGCCGCTGAAGACATTTCCTTTCAAGATGACTCACTAGGGAGTGAGCGAGACATGGGGGAGGATGGCCCCTGATGGCGTTCCTCGCTGTCCTGCCGGTCGGGTATCGACTCCCACATGCGCAGTACAATTTGTCAAGGTTCCCTTCATTCCAAATAAGCTCAGAACTTCGTGGTCCCGTTAAACGGCAGCGCAGAGATTTACAGCCGCCCTTTAAAAATTCCATCTCGTTAGTTCTGGCTCTCGCTCCTACTTTCCTTCTGCAAGGGGTGGGTGAGGGTGGATTGCTCAAACCTTTCTCAGTTCTTGCTAGGATCCCGCCACGTCAGGGCCATGTGACACACAGATGAAGTGCCAGGAGGTGTCTGTCAGAGCTGCAGGGTATGGGGACAGAAGCTTAGGATGCTCCTCTCACAGAACAGGGACGTGTGAGAAGGCTGCCCTCATGCAGATGCCCAAACTGGCATGCATGATAAGACACGATGCCATGGTGCTGCTTGCGACTCGACCCCGCCCCCTAAATGTCTTGTCAACCCCCACTGCCTGTAGACCCCTGAACCCCTTCTGATCTTACCCTTTGTTGTGGTCTTGGGGTACCATTGCCAGCAACTTGAAAGCATTCTCCCACCCCCATACCCAGAGCCTCTGTCTCTGTCTCCCTCCCTTGTAAGGATTAGACTTCTAAGCATTTCTTTCTCTTCTTCAGCTTCACCCATGAGTACCATATGCCCTCATGTCTCCTGTTCTTAAACAAACAAGGACACACGGGCAGTATCTGCCGATGCTCCTAACGCATGCTTTTCTTCACTGCTTGCTTCGGCGTCACAGCCAAGCTGCTCCTAGGGCCTGTAGACGCTAACTCCACTGCAGTGGTTACAGTCAAGACCCTACCTACCCAACACACTGCCAAATCTGGCTGTGATTTTGTCATCGCCTAAGGGAGATGATTTGTGGCTTTTCACACCGCTGACCGCTCTGAGAACTTTGCCTCTCTTAGCTTCCTGGACTCTGTTCTCCTCTGGTCTCTGCTGCCCATGAGCACGATGTGACCTCTGTTTTAAAATCATTTGCTCAGGGGCTTGCACTGCCCTACCTGCAGGTACAGCACATGAGAGCTGATTAGTGCTCTTCATTTGTAAGTTAGAATGTCACCTCAAAAGATGAGTGAGAGCTGTCAGGGTGAAATGAGGAGACAGATACATCAAGGTGAGGCTCGTAATTTAGGTATTCTAAATGGAGAAAAGTGAGCCCAATTTCCCCTGTATTTTTATTTTAATTAAAGTGTTATTATATTCTTTATTTCCTTCTCTTTCCTCCATCAACCCCTCCTATGTTCTTTTCCAGCACCCCCATACCCCACTTAACCTCTTTCAAACAAATGGCTATTATTATTATTATTATTATTGTTATTATACACACACAAATGCACACATATATCAACACAACATCCCAAATCCATTTAGTGTTGCCTGTATGCACATGATTCCAGGGCTGACCACTTGAGATTGCATACACAATGAAGAGGCTCTGTTCCTATTTTTAAAAATCGTATTAAAAATGTTGTACTCATTATCAGCCTGGGGAAAGGATATTCTAGAATCACCAGGAATGCCAATGGTCAAGGTACAGAACAAGGGTGCCTTATGCTGTGCACTCCCATAGTGGTTGGGGGATGAAGGATGTCTCCAAGGGTGTGCACTTGAATATCTGTCTTGTCTATGGACCTCTGTGGACATTCTCAGGTTCTAATGTAAGTTCCTGAGACCATAGCTAACTCTTCAAAATCTGCCCTTTAATTTGGGAATGGTAGCTTGTGTGTAGCTCTGTTTTCACCGTTGTCAAGTTTGAGTACAGTACACTAGAAGAGACAGTGTTGTCTTTATGGCCTAGGTCATACAGCTGATGACAGCTGTTAAGGGCTTTGAGTTGTAGGTTCCTAAGCTTGGGGGATTCTACGTGCTGAGTGGAACTCAGAATCCCCTGTGGGAATGGAAAGTGTGACGGATGATGACCAGGAGGCCCAGAGAGACTACGGGAAATGATGGACGGAGAAAACAGAAGCCGTGGGGCATCCTCAGAACAAGCCTGTGCTGCCGATTTCACAGCCCACCCTCCAAAACTTTATTCCCCTCTCTTCACTTTTGTTTATCTTTGTAAGCTGTGTTTTTCAAAACTCCAAAAGGGTTGGGGAAAAAATCTAAAACTGAAGTGGTGGGAACAGATGGAGGGGTGGGGTTAGCAACTACCAACCAGATGAGGGTTTCTCCAAGGTCACTGTCCTTTCTTGGGATTTCTGCCTTTCCATCTTTTTTTAATGGATGGAACACAGGGTAACAGATGACAAGTGACCAGGGGTCATCCAGGCCACATGACGGAGTTGCACATGGCCAGGCCTCGCTACCACTGGTTACAGCACAGTGACTGCTTTCCACTTGTTCCCAGACATCAGAGCTATCCCAGGACCCTTCTCTGTCAGCTGCCAGTTCCCAGGGGAAGTCTCCACACAGTGTTTGTCCCCCTTGTCCCTGTCATCTCTGCTGACCTGCCCTGGCCCCTCACCATTGGGATTGTTCAAGCTGTCCCTCTGCAGATGCTCTCCCCTCCTGTGTTAGCATCCTCTTAACTTTAGGTCCACGGACCACCTCCTTCAGGAAGTCTTCCTTGCTGCCTGCTGGCTTTCTGGTGTGCCCAGGAGTTGTCAATCAGAGTTAGCAGTTATAAAACTGAGACGTGTGCAGCTGTGAGCTTGGAGTCTCATCTGCCAGCTGGTCCTACTTGTCATAAAATTCTGAAATAAGGGTCACAAGTTCTTCAAGGGGTGGGTGGGGGAACGCAGAGGTTCACAGTAGCCACCAGAACATCTGCGAACATCTGCTTGGATGTCAGAAGACCCTTCACTGCCTCTGAACAGGAACCCCAAGTGCTGACGTTGCAAGGAGAAGGGGTGGGGTGGAGGGAGCCTGGAGTAGGTGGTGTACCCTGACTCTCCCTGGCATTGATACCCATAGCTGCCTGGCTGGGATAGTAGGCTGCCAGGCCTGGAATGAACGGCTCAGATGGCTCTTGGCCAGCACTTTCACCCGCTGCTGCTGATAGAAGCCACTGACATGGGTTTTAGTGGCAAAAAATATCCCATTACCTCCCGCCCCCAGTTTTTCAAACTGTTTTGCCCAAGGTTAGACCCTCACGTTATGGTTATTCTCCACCCAGGGGCCTGGACAGAGTGAGTGACCCCAGTCCCTTGCTCTCTGCTGAAGGGGAGCTTCAAGGCACCCCAACATTCTTCACAGGGATAAGTGAAAGCTGCTAACCAGATAACAGCACAGCTAGAGAGTAGGGGGACACGCAAGGACCATGTGTGGACCCCCCCACAAAGTCCCAGCACCTAGCACAGATATCCCTGACCGCTGCCGATGGCCGTCACATTGCATTCTAGCATCAGTGGTGGCAGGCAGCTGGCGGGAGATGCTGGTGCACACCTGGACAGGCTGTCTTAAATTCTGCAGTGCACATCTTCCACAAACCTCTCATCAAATAGAATCATCCATAAGCATCCTGCAGCAGCAGCTGCTTCTCAGGTACGTCCCGAAGTGAGGAGAGGTTAGGGAGGAGGACCAGTTGAAAGCCAAGGCTAGTTGGAGCCTGCTCCTGGGGGAGGGGCAGGCCTGGGGCAGCCCTAGCCTCAGAACAGATTTGGAGGCGTGAGCCTGCCTCGTTCCTGAAGCAAGGAAAAGACAGAGCCATGCTTCTTCTGAGAGTTGAGGGTGAGCAGCTGTCCCTGTTCATCCCAGACAGGACGCCACGGCCTCCAGGGACTCTGCCAGCAGGCACGGGAACAGAGGCTGGGCCTTCATTCCTTTCCCCACTTGGCAGGGAGGGGCCCAGGATGGAAAAAACATTCAAACTTCTGCCTGGAGTTTTGCAGCCAGCCTTCTGCTCATGGTAGGGCAAAGGAAAAATCATAAGCCGCTTAGGAGCCGTCTGCCTATGTTCACAGGGAGAAATCCTGGCATTCACTTAATCCTTCCAAACTAATACCAGGTAGTATTTCCCTGGTGGCTTCATTTGAATGTGCACTAATTGGATTATTTTTACGTAGCTGTGACTACTCATTCACCAAGTGAATAATTTTACAGCTCGGAGCACCTGAATCCAGGTGCTGATCCCAGAGGCCATATCTGCCTAATTGACGGCTATTTTATTTGTGTACACTTCAGAGAGTGGTTATGGGGGTCTGTGTTTATGAAGTCGTTTTCGCTGTTAGATTGAGAGACAGAGACAATCAGAGAGAAGAGAGTGGTTCCGGAGCAAGTTGGTGTAGGGTGTTATCGGTCTCATCCGTGGGAAGGTTGGCAGGTCACAGAACTTCTTATTCAGGGTCTTGGTAGGGTTAATACGCACAGTGCTGTCTGCACACAAGCATTCAAGTACATGACCCCTGCCCACTTCCTTCCTGTTATCTAGTGCGGGGTCAAGCATGGGCAGACTGTGGACTTAGCAATTGTGCTCCCTGTGGGAAGACTATGGACTTAGCAAAAGTGCTCCCTGTGGGCAGACTGTGGGGTCAGCAATTGTGCTTCCCATGGCAATTTTGTGGAGCTGGGTCCCACTCTGATTCCAATTACAGAGAAAGAACTGACTTCCCCTGGATCCCAGAGCCAGTAAAAGTCTAAGTTGGGATTTGAACTCACACGATGTGGAAGAACCAAAGTTGAGTCTTTGTTTCTTCAGGACAGCAAAGGAAGAGGCTATCAAGGCTGTCCCACATAACCAGCATTAAGAGAGGCCTTGGGGGAGGTCACGGGATGTGCAGGAAAACAGAGAGGGCAAGAACGAAGGCAATTTGGGGAGGAAGCAAGACACCATTGTAGACCCCTGGGGAGGAGGAGGTGACCCAGGGGCTGAAGTCATCATCTATCCCCTTCAGGGTCAGCTGAGCTCTGTGAAAAGGCTACACAAGCTCCGACACATCAGATCGGATGACTGGGCCAAAGTGGACCCAGTGTGTCAGAAGAGGGAAGCTATTTCTAGAGCTGTTCTTGATACATTAAAGATAAAGTCTGGAAACTTCCAGAAGGCAAATGCATTACCCAACGCGATGGCTTCTGAGCTATTTTCTTTGGCAGACTGAACCTTGTAGTTGATCCAAACTCCCCATCACTCATTCCTGACAATTCAAGCCGGGCACCAAGTATAGAAGTGGTATTGAACCCAGGCTGCCAGCGATCCATGCAAAAGTTGTTTCCACAGAAATAGACCTGTCACCATGGAAACCACATGAGGTCACTTGGGACAGACACACAACTGCTTCGTATTAATTGTTCCAAATAAAATGACTTTTAGCTAATTCTGCCAGTTATTTAAAAAATAAAAAGACTTTTTTTTCTAAAAATTAAAATTTAAAAACCTATTATTATTTGTTGGTGTGTATGTGTAATTGTGTGCACAAGTAAATAGGGGCATGTACACAGTTGCCCATACGTGGAGGCCGGAGGATTAACTTTGAAAATCAAGCTTTCTCTACAAATAGAAGGTTCTCTGCTTTCATCCTGAGTCCTAGCCCCTCAGGTCATCAGGTTTAGATACAAAAGCCCTTGTCTGCTGGGCTATCTCACCAGCCAGCTTTGTTTTTATACACATAGGTAAATTATATACAGTCTTACCACCCATGTACCTGAATAAGCTTCTCAAAGTGAGTAGCCAACCATCTCACCTCAGACAGAGCAAGAACACCAAGGACCAGAGAAGGTGAGAGTCAGGATTCCCAGGCTGAAAACTCCAGTGATTATTATTTGACGAAAAGGAACCCTAAGCATCTGAGTGTGAGAGTTTGACATGATTGCGAACCAGTCCTGCCATCTTAGAGTTATTTCTTATGTTTTTCAGAGGGACTTAGAGACAGGCTAACTTTAACAGTATTTGTATTAAAAGGAGAGTAAGTCTTACCTGAGAGACACTGAGGAGAGGAAGCCTAAATGAGAGCTAAGTTGGGTCCAGCGCCCCAGTCCATGGCTGTCGTGAGACCTCGGCATCCTTTTAACTTTTCATTCTGTTTTTAAATAAAACCACAGTGTTCTCTGCTTTTGCGCTTCTTGTGGTTATAATGAATATTTCTACTACCTTTTGCCTATGATTTTAAATAAAAATGCAGTGGCCTAACTCTTGACAAAATAAAATGTTATTGTATGTGACGGCTTTTTAAAGTTTTAATTAATTAATTAGCTTAAAATCTTATGTGTATGTGTGCCTGCTTGCTACGTGAATGCGGTGACTAAGGATACTCTGGACTTGGAGTCCCAGGCGGGTGCGAGCCATCCCAGTGTGGATGCTGGGACCTGAATGCAGGTCTCCTGTGGTAGCAGCAGGCTCGTCATCACTGAACATTCTCTCCACCCTATCCTGAACCGTTTTGATGAAACTTGTCCCTGAGAATTTATGTTCTGGAAGACCCCAGGGTGGTAGTGCTGGGAGGTGGTGGCACCTGGACTTTAGGTCATGGGGATGCTGTGTTCAGAAGGGCTTAACATGGTTCTTATGGGGTCCTTGCAGGGTCTCTGTTGCTCAAGTGGTTAAAGAAGCCCTACTTCCTGCCTCTTGCACTCTTGCTACGGATGGACACAACCCCATTACTATGATACCATCTGTCCTGGGGCAATCACTAGAGCCCCTTTGATCAGGAACTGTACCATGAACCTTCATAACTATGAGCTAATTAAAAGTCTTTTTAATATAAAGTTTAATGCCTCAGATATTCTATTATTGTAGCATAAAATGGCTTACTATATGACAATACTCAATGATGTGTGTGCTCTCTGTCGCATGACTTATGCTTAGACCTATCTTTTTATGACTTTAGATTGGATACAGCCCTTAAAACCTGTCATAGATCAGAGTTTTCTTCATATCTGTGTATGTGGATGGACATGGAAATGTATTTCATCTTAACTCCAAGTTAGATGGAAATATTTTCTCCAGCCAGAGAAGCTGTCCTGCTGCGGAGTTCGTACCACAGCATCTGGAATGTGTCTCCTCAGTGGTTGGTTTATTTATTTTTATTATACTTGCTCATTTCTTGTATGTGGGAGGAGGTGTGGGCTGTGTGGAGACTCTCTTGTGGAGGTCAAGGACAACTCGTGAGAGTCTAGTTCACTTATTTATGATCATATCAATTTTTCCCAAGTTTTCATTCTCTCGTGCGTTGATGAGCAGCTTCATTCATGAGATTGACAGTCTTAGAATATTTTTCTAGAAGGCCTTTGACTGAGCCGGAATACATGGGACAAATCACTCTTTCAGAGACTTAAACCAAATTTCCTTTCCTAGCAGTTCCTTTGAGCTTTCTCTCTGTGTCTTTGCAACAAGAAGGGCCCGTTAATTTTCCTTTTCTTTTTTTTAACTTGGCGTTTTGGAATGGTGATCCTAATTTGCATTCCTGTTGGTTTGGTAAGTTAAACACAACATTTCTGATGTATTGATCCATTCCATCTTCTCTTTTGCAGATCCCCGGTCATCGTGCTACTTTTCTGCCTGGGGGTCACCTAGGAAAGCTGGGTAACTGTAATTTGATCTTTATTCAAAAATAAAAAAAAAAAACAAATTAGAGAAAGGAAATTGCTGCCGATCACTGGCCACCGAATTTCTCTTTATGTTCTTAAGTCTACTTCTCTTTTCCTCTCTTTTGATTTCTATGAAAATCTGAGCATGCTTGCCACATGGCTTTAAAATATTTTTGAGATGTATTTATTCGTATATTATGTGAATGGGGTTCTGCCTGTATGTCTGTGAGGCACACAGTGCTAATGGAGGCCAGAGGAGGGCTTTGGTGACATCACCTAGCGATCATCTTCTGGAAGGATTTCCTCCCTTTGCTGGAGACCCATGTCAAGTGACTCAGTCTTGACAAAAGTGTGTAGTTGGGCTCTGCTCTCCTTCTTTTCCTTTCATCCTGGTTTATAGCGAAGTAAACTGGAATTTATCCAACCATAGATCTTGAAGCACATCCTTGTCACCTGTCACTGTTCTTCAGGTAAAGCCAATCGCCAATCGGAAGTGCTAGCTCCTCCCACCCCACGGTGAGGATGCTCACCCAGCTCTGCTGCCTGACAAACTGCAGATAAATTTCATGG
The DNA here is from genome assembly GCF_014885135.2 of Alexandromys fortis. Lineage (NCBI taxonomy): Eukaryota > Metazoa > Chordata > Mammalia > Rodentia > Cricetidae > Alexandromys > Alexandromys fortis. The sequence goes on from NW_026068020.1 coordinate 1,954,786, forward strand.
GGCTTTTTATCTGAGTGGCCGGTTTTAATGGTCAAATTGACACAGTCTGGAATCACTTAGGAAGGCAGTTTCAGTGAGGGATTGTCTAGCTTTGTCTGTGAGCGTATCTGTGGGGGATTATCTTGATTACTTTGAGGTGGGAAGAGTGTGGACAGCACTCTTCCCTGGGCAGGGGGTCCTGGAATATATAGGAGCAGAGAAAGCAAGCTGAGCAAAAGTAAGTGTACATTTGTTGCCCTCTTCCTGGTTATAGATGTGATGTGACCAACTCCTCCAAGCTCCTGCTAGGATGGAGTGTAACCTGAAACTGTGAGATGACATAAACACTCTCTCCCTTAAGCAGCTTTCTTCCTTCCTTCCTTCCTTCCTTCCTTCCTTCCTTCCTTCCTTCCTTCCTTCCTTCCTTTTGGTATTTTATCGCAGCAATAGGAAATGAAACTAATGGAGTTGCTTAGATTTTCCACACCCTCAGAAATAGAAAAATTAATCATCTCCTCCATAGTAATTTATCTTTTTATTTTAATGCACTGATGTTAAATGCATCTTAAGTTAAAGAAATAAAGCCATAATTTGTAGGTCTACCATGAGGTTAGAACTTGTTATGTGTCCGTGGTAGCATGCTTTATCCTTCTAAGCTTCCCATTCCTTTCCTTTTATTTTTTTTTTTTTAACCTTGGGAACAAACACGTTTCAGAAGCACAGAACTGATGCTGGCTTACAGCTATGGAAGATGTGCCCTGGAATCCAAGGTGATGGCATACAGGGGAAATTTGCTGAGGGGACAGTAGGGAACCAGGACCAGCTCTGAAGTGGACTGGACTTTCACCTCACTTCTAACAAGCTGTGCTCCTCTGGCAAGCATCCTAGCCTTTCGTTCATTGCATCCATTGATCTACAACAGCCAGTGGAAGGGCATGAAGGCGCCTTGGTTCCCATTGACTTGAAAGACCCAGGATGCTGGACCCAAGAGTTCACATAGGTGGACTGTGTGATCTCAGCAGCTTGCTGAGACTGTGGGAGCCGGAGGCTAATCCCTGCATGAGTCAGTGCTGAGTTAGTGGCCAAAACCAGTAGCTGCGTGAGCTGGCGTGAGAGCCAGCCCAAAGTGCTGCTGAAGGACACTGGGTGACTCACCTGGTCTGCGGGGACACCCCCTGCCCACGTCCCTACTCAGTGTTGGGGAGGTTCTAGAATAATTAGTCTAGGTAAGCTTCTCAAACTCAGGGTCTGTTGGCCGTCAACGCCACACAAAGCTTTATTTGTTCTGGGATGGGGGATGGAGGCTTTAGTTAGAAGGTTTAAGAATGTGGTTCTGCCGTTTCTCTTTGTTTTATTTTGTTGTTGTTGTTATTGTCATACCAGAGGTCAAATCCAAGGTCCAGGGAGAGATGGGCCAGCTCTTCGCCACCCAGCTACGTGCACCCATCGCCCTGTGCTTCCTCTTTAAATGGACCAAGTTCTGCAGGTACCCGACACACTTAAGCTCAGCCGCTCACCAGTTCTCGTCCCCCTAGTCCTCATGATCATTTCCTGTAACCCATCACGGGGCACCCTGCCGACCTCTGGGTCATTGATACCGTTTTTATTGTAGTCAAGAGAGGAAGTGAACATTTCTCAAGTTTTCCTCAATACCTTATAAAAATACAAAAACATTTAAAAGAAAGAACACTATGGTTTCCAAGAGGGGAAAAAAAAGGAGCATTTTATAAAAACAAAGCCAATTAATGTGCGAAAATGAAATGATTCTCTGTGTTTATGTCCCCCCAAAATCGTATTGTATACAGAAAACCTCCAACTAGAACAATAGTAGTAAACTTTATGAGCAGGGAAAAGGCTGGTGGAGAATTTAACACACTGTAGAAACAGGGGGTTCTACTGCTGCTGTGATAAAATGCCCCAGCAGTGACTTACGGGGAGAGGAGTTCATATTGGCTCATGGTTCTAGAGGGCCACAGTCTATCACAGAGGCAAGACATGGCAGCAGGCAGGAAAGACACGGTGACAGGAGCTGGTTGGTCACACCGCATCCACACTCAAGAAGCAGAGGGGAAGAGCAAGAGAAGCTGGGCTGCACAACCTCCAAGCCATGCCCGGTGACCCACTTCCCCCACTGAGGCTCTGCCTCTTAGGGGTCGCCTACCTTCTCTAACAGTGCCAACTCTGGGGAACAAGTAGTCAAGTACATAAACCTGTGGAGGATGTGCCACATTTAATTCCACACAAATACAGCTTTCCAGGTAAGTTCAGCAACTGATATGCAATAAAAATAAACAAATAAATAAATAAAGCTTGTGTTGTAAGTGAAAATAGCCATCCAGATATGAGGTCAAGTTTATCAGCATATCTTTCCAGAAGCCTAGAAGTTGTATAGTTTGCACACGTATATTGGCAGCTGTTGGGTTTGCTGTAAACATGAGGAGGGAGACGTCAGGGGAATGGTTACTCACTTGCAGTGCAGTTTCTTATTGACAAGGAAAGTCTGCATAGCAACAATTTTCTCTACAAGCCATGCTTTCTCAGGGGTCAGTGAGAATCTCTGAGAATGTCTTAGTCTGTTGTGCAGGATATTCCAGGTTTTGAGAAGGCACCAAGCTTTTCAAAGCTGAGGAAAAAAAAATCATAGAGTTGAATGTAGATGAATCCATATGGGCCCTGAGGGCCACAGCTGGGCACCTCTAACAGTTGTGCCAGTTGTTCTCAAGGCTGAAGCCACACAATCCAAGATGTTCAAGTCAAGTGATGACGCGTTCTGCTAACACAAAGGGCTTGGGATAGTCACAGCAATAGCATTCTCAGGATATACCTGATTGTCAAAAGAGAACAGTGAAATGGGTCAGTAAATCTGACATAGTTCTGCTCTGAGCACTATGTCTCTCTGCATTGGGACCATGCAGTTGGGTGTGGAAGGTCAGTAGTGATTGTGCTGTGGGAAGGCCCCTAGTGCTGTGGAATAATGCTCTTGTACACTGTAAATATTTGCCATTTGTATTGGTTTAATAAACTAGTGATTGGCCAGTAGCCAGTCAGGAAGTATAGGTGGGACAACCAGAATGGAATTCTGGGAAGAGGAAAGGCAGGCACAAGCCAGACGCAGAAAAAGCAAGTTGAAAATTTCTTACTGAGAAAAGGTACCAAGCCATGTGGTTAAACATAGATAAGAATTATGGGTTAATTTAAGTTGTAAGAGCTAGTTAGTAATAAGCCTGAGCAATAGGCAAAACAGGCTTTTTAAATTGATTTTATTGAACTATACATTTTTATCTGCTCCCCTTCCTTCCTCTCCCTTCCCCTTTAAACCTCTCCCATGATCCTCATGATCCCAATTTATGCAGGAGATCTTGTCTTTTTCTACTTCCCATGTAGATTAGATCCATGTATGGATATCTTAGGCTCCTCATTATTGTTTAGGTTCTCTGGGATTGTGAATTGTAGGTTGGTTTTCTTTGCTTTATGTCTAAAAGTCACCTCTGAGTGAGTACATATGATATTTGTCTTTCTGGGTGTGGGTTACCTCACTCAATATGATGTTTTCTAGATCCATCCATTTGCTTGCAAATTTCAAGATGTCATTATTTCTTTCTGCTGTGTAGTACTCCATTGTGTAAATGTACCACATTTTCCTTATCCATTCTTCAGTCGAGGGGCATTTAGGTTGTTTCCAGGTTCTGGCTATGACAAACAATGCTGCTGTGAACATAGTTGAGCACATGTTCTTGTGGTGTGATTGAGTATGCTTTGGGTATATATCCAAAAGTGGTATTGCTGGGTCTTGAGGAAAGCTATTTCCTAATTTTCTGAGAAATCATCTCACTAATACCCAAAGGGGTTGTACCAGCTCGCACTACCACCAGCAATGCAGAAGTGTTCCTTTTACCCCACATCCTCTCCAGCATAAATTGTCATCAGTGTTTTTGATTTTGGCCATTCTTACAAGTGTAAGATGGAATCTCAGAGTTGTTTTGATTTGCTAAATCTGATGGCTAAAGATGTTGAACATTTCTTTAAGTGTCTTTCTGCCATTTTAGATTCCTCTGTTGAGAGTTCTCTGTTTAGGTCTGTACTCCATTTTTTATTGTATTATTTGTTCTTTTGATGACCAATTTCATGAGTTCTTTGTATATTTTGGAGATCAGCCCTCTGTCTCATGTGGGTTTGGTGAAGATCTTTTCCCATTCTGTAGACTGTATTTTGTCTTATTGACTGTATCCTTTGCTTTACAGAAGCTTTTCAGTTTCAAGAGGTCCCATTTATTAATTGGCAAAACACTTTATAATTAATATAAGCCTCTGTGTGTTTATTGGGATTGAACAGCTGTGGGACCAGGTGAGACAGAAACTTCCATCTACACTCTAGTTCTAACACAGTAACAAAATGCTGTTTAAATCCATAGGTTAACATCTCACAAGGAAACAGTCCTATCCTATCCTCTATAGCAAATTTTGAACAAAGGCTCAACATTCTTTGCAAATTCAGCAAATTGAAATTCATGTTTGCTGACTTGCTTTTTCTCTGCTAAAGGGACAACTTGCTACATGATTTTGTGATTCAACTCGGACACTGGGAGCATGTCCATGTCCATTTTCCTTAGCTTCACCTGAATGACAGCTCTAGGATTGTAGGAGTGGAAGGTGATATCCAAAAGTGGCTTCTAACATCAGACTTGGTTAAAACGGCCCAGCATTAGGCTGTTTGCTGACTCCTGTGTCCAGGATCAGGAATGAAAGCACTCACAAGTACCCTTTAGTTCAGTGGATCTCAACCTACCTAATGCCGAAGACTCTTTAATACAGTTACTCATGTTGTGGTGACTGCCAAACATAAAATTACTTTCATTGCTATTTCATAACTGTAATTTTGCATTGGTATGAATTGTAATGAAGATATCTGATATGTGACCCACAAAGGGGTTGTAACCCACAGGTTAAGAGTCACTGCTCTAGAGTCACGAAGGGACATTTTGTAGTGTGGGAGATCTACTGGTGCCTGGACAACAACCCACTCAGGAAAGGCTGAGCCATTATAGAAAGGAATTGACATTTGGGAGCAGCAATACTAAATATGGACCTTTTAAACACTGCTTGATCCATTAGTTCTAGCCTCTTAATGGCTAATTCTCACAGCTTGCCTAGCCCATATTTAGTAATCTGTGTAGCACCAGTCTTACCGGGAAAGATTCAGCATGTCTGACCTGGTGGCTTGCTTCATCGCGTCTGCCATGGAGAGGAGAGGCATGGAGTCTTACCTCACTGCCTTCTTCTTCCCAGCATTCTATTCTGTTTCTCCACCTACCTATGTTCTGACCTATCAGGCCAAGCAGTTTTCTTTATTAATCAAGCAATGAAACAACAGATAGATAAAGACCCTTCTACAACAAATTGCAAATCCTGGGGGCTCTTGGTTCCTGGCTTGAGGAAGCAGGCTGTCTGGATTCTAACTTTAGAAATACATGATTTAATTTTAGGACAGTTTTTTTTTTTTTTTAGGTTTTCTGATAAGCTATGTAAAAGTTTAGGGAGTTCCTGGACACCCCAAACATTACTCTCTAACATCAAATGGTGTGCTTACTGTGGTTAATGAGTATTAATATGAGCAGGGATCCATACTTTGTTCATTCTGCCTCAGTCCCTTTGGTTTCTGGAACCCCACTGGGTCATCACATCAGTTCTCCCCTGGGTGGCTCTTACCTCTAGGATGGTCCCTCGGATGCTCTTTGTTTTGGTTTAATGGCTTTACCAGTTCCAAGGTGCACTGGGCAGGGTTTTTGTAGAATGTTCCGCAGTTGGGATTTCTGATGTTTTTGTCTGAATTAGAATGGGACTATGTCTTAGGGATCAAAGCCATGTCAAGCAAATAACAACTGACCGTTAGTACTTGGTCAGCAGGATGGTTGGTGTCAGTTGGGTGTCTCTAAGCATCCCCCCACCCCATGCCACATGGTGCTTCTAAGAGGACAACATTTATGCTCCACCAGAGCATGGAATTACCCCTTAATTTATGTGGCATTCCTCTGTGTGGACAAATGATTCCTCCTATTTATTTTGATATCATAATGGACCAATGTTTTGGTGACAACCTCATTCCGCTCTATCTTCTTGTTCGAATCTTTCTGCTTGGCAAAAGGAACTTCTGCAGTTGGTTCCTCTCTCCCTTTGACCTCACCCCATTGTTTATTTTTCCTTTAAAAGTGATTGACTGCTTCCTTACTTTCTGGCACTATAAAATGTCCAAGGCTCATCTTGTTTATTTCTTTTTCTTAAAAAAAAAAAGACTTATTCTATTTTAAAGTGTGTGTGCATGTGTGTGTGTGTGTGTGTGTGTGTGTGTGTGTTTATGTGTGTCTGAGTGTAGCTACTTGCAGAATCAAGAAGAGGGCACTGGAATATCTGGAGCTATACTCACAGGTGGTTATGAGTTGCTCAGTGTGGGTTCTGAAAACTGAACTCAGGTTCTCTGTAAGAAAGGTGTGCTCTTAATGGTTAATCTGTCTCTCCAACCTGACATCTTGTGTATTCTCAGCTCTGTTTCCCTTTCCTTTATTGGAGAACAATGTTTAAAATCAAAATTTTGGCACTAGAATGTAAGTTACAAGGGTAAGTTTTATTTTAAATTTCTTACCAAGGGCACAAGTCATTAAAACATGTTGGGTATTTTTCCTTTTTTCCTAGTAGAAACCTGCACTCAATTAGTCACATAAGAGGGAATGGGGGTGTGTGATTCTGGAAGAGTGTGTGTCAGTTCTTTATTTCACAATGATATCCTCCACAAGAAGTTGGTCAGTCACCATTAGTAATAAAAATAGCAGGTGGCTACTGAGGCCTTGAGACTTGAGTTTCTCAGCTCTCCCCACCACTACAGGATCGCTTGCCCATTGAAGGTGAGGGGGTACATATCGGGGCAGGCTGGTGGCCATGCTCTGTTCTGTGACCCTTGCATGCCACCCCTGCCACCATTCTTTCTCCTCTAATCCCAGTGCATGGGTACATTTACCCAGGGGAGAGCACGGGAATCATTACTCCCCTAGTCTCTGGGCAGCCACAGCTTCAGAGTTTCCTTCCAGAATGGGAGGAGATGCTCACTAGGCCATTCTTTCAGTGCATAGGGTGAAGTTTATCACTGTAGGACAGACTGAGGTGGGTGTTAAAAACCAAGCTCTCATCAGTCAGTGAGCTTTGGCAAACACATTAGGTTCCTATATCAGCAACAGCTGTAACCCTGAAACTCTAAAGCCTTGGTTTTCATACAAGTTGGGGGCTGTTTCTCTTCTCCCATGTTGTCAAATACACTGAACCTAATGCCATAAATCATTTCATAAGGTGGCCTATAAACTCACTGTGCATTCCCTTCTCCAACTTCATCTCTCATTCACCACTTCTGAATTTGATTTTTAAGTAAAACTGTTTTGAAAGATTTGATCATGCAGATTTCTCTACAGGAAACACGTGTGAACTATAGTTTCAAAAGCAGGTTACTAGGTTAGTAGGTAGAAAAACTAACTGACCAAACAGCTAATCAGTAAGCTAATAAATCAAACAACCAACTATCCAACCAAACAACCAACTAATCAACCAGCAAGCCAACCAGAAAACCAATCAACTGATCAACTAGCCAACCAGCCAGCAAGCCATCAAACCAACCAATGAGCCAATCAGTCAAACAGATAGCTAGCTAGCCACCCAATCAAACATGCACCGAGTCAGCCAGCCAGCTAGCAAGACAGCCAGCTAGCCAGCATAAAATAACTGCCCTTTGGGAAAAGGCAACATTGCCAGTCTGAGCTTGGCCAACTGGGTTCAGGATGGCTCAAGATGGGACTGGGAGGAGTAGACGACTTCCAGACAGAATGCGTGCATGCCTGTAGATTTTTCCTTGTATTTCATTTGCTGACCTCAAACTGTATTCTGAAAAGAAAAAAAAATTCATCAAGACTTCAAAGGAAAATGGTCTTTTAATTGCTTAATGCAATGATAGTAAGAGAATCCTCTACAGCTGTCCAGGATGCAGAGATGGGAAGTCATTTCAGAGCCGGTATCAGGCCAACTCCACCCAAGTGTCAGAACCACCCAAGGGTTTTCCTGCCCCAGGGCAGCCAGGCCAGCCGCAGCTGCCTGACTTGGGTTTCTGGGAGAGTCTTTTGGCCTTTGGAGCTCTTCCCTGTCTATATGTTGAAGGAGACAAGGCGAGTTCACTCCCAGAAATAAATTCAAGATCTGTTTCCCAAGAATAAACAAGGGTTACTTCAACAAGAAGGCAATCCAGATAATGTTTATTTAGCAAGCCTTATAAAGACGTAAGAAAAGCCAGTGGAACTTGGAGATGTGTGTGTGTGTGTGTGTGTGTGCTTCTCCACAGTACAGATGGCTATTGCAGAACTATATAGTCCCTATTGCATTAAAAAAATCAGTCTAGTAAATTCTCTTTTGTATCTCTTTATCTTTCTGTCTCTTTCTTTACAAACACACACACACACACACACACACACACACACACACACATTCCTCTAGAGAACTCTACCTAATCAAGTGAGGATGGCCTGGTCTGTTCTCACAGTCCTTTTATCTGGCTGCTGGATCCATGTCAGAGCCTTGGGGTACCCTACAGGGTAGTTGCTCAATCCCTCAAATATCAACTCTATGGTTTGTAAAGGAGATGGAAGACACCTTTTTAAAATGTCTTTAGGATTAAAGGAGACAGAACCTACAAAACTGATAGCTATAAGCCCATTTTGTGGCATGTAACAACCCCTGAATTCAATTATCAATTTGATGGCTATGTATTGAACATCCATTGTAGAAGAAATGCTACCCAGATTCAAGGACATAACAGCAAGAAAATGGGATATGATATTACCCTCACAATCCCTCTCTTTTGGGGACACAAGGCACAAAGCAAAGATAACAGATTCTGTGAGTGACACGTTCAATTTTAAAGGCTTCTCAAAAGCTAGAACTTAGAACTGGCTCTTGGATTAAAATTTAGCATAGGTTGTTACTGTATGGGTGTGTGTGTGTGTGTGTGTGTGTGGTGTGTGTGTGTACATCATGCTTATTGTTATTGGTACATGCAGAAACTAGAGACTGGTGTTAGTATGTGTTGCTTTATTGCTTCTTCACTTTAGGTTTTGATGCGAGGTTTCCCACTGGAATCTTTTGCTTGCCGTTGTAGCTAGAATGGTTGACCAGAGCCTCCAGGGCTCTACCTGTCTCCAACCCCCAACAGTGAGGTAAAGGACATGTGCTACCAGCCTGGCTTTTTGATGTGGATACTGTGGGATCTGAACTCATGTCCTCATGCCTGTGCTGGAAAGCCTTTACCTGCTGAACCATCCCCCAGCTCTGTGTGAACCTCTCTCCTGAAAAGCCACCATGTTTACCCTGTACCTTCCAAGGAGGAGTCAGGGGGTTCATAAAGTTGGAAAAGTTTTTGACACTTGCCCATCTGGCTGTTAGATGAAGACCTGAAGACTTGTCGTGTCTTTGAACATTTCGAAGCACAAACCAACCACTTGATTTTTACATTCAGACCAAATCGAAGACCTTTATTCTCATACCTTCTGGTGTTCCTGGTGCAATAAAGAGACTTGGATGTGGAAGGGAAAGCCAGTCCTGCACAGTGGACAAAAATGGTCCACACAGGCAAGTACTAGAGTGACTCACCACTGTCCTGTAAAAACCAGAGGCCGCTGCTGCCCTCCTGGCTGAAGTTGTTAGGGGGTGGGGGGTGGGGCTCTGACAGTTTTTTAGAACTTCAGGATAATTTAATATATGAGTCACTTTCCACACACAGAAAGGACCCAAGTATGCAGTTACTTGAAATCTCTTTGGAAGAAAGTTTTGGACGTGTCGCTTCTGTTCCTTTGGCCTTTGAATCCACAGTTCTTTTCTGGCCTCAGAGATTCTTAGGGAACTTTCTGTGAAAAATGACCTAGCAACTCCCTCGCAAACACACCACATGTATACATTATTCATCGGTGGCCACGTCAGGCCTGGCTTGATGGCTTTATAAAAGTCATGACTGTGTAACGGCGGATACCTTGGAAACAAACAAAAAGCAACAGCAAGAGGCTCATTAGAAAAACAGACTAAATATAACAGATAAATTGTTTCTTGTACGCTCTGCTTTGAGAGGCAAAGCACTTGACTTTGATGACTGATGTGGAGGAGGCAGAGTTTAACGGTTGCTGCAGACAGTGTGCACCATTGCATGAGGTCTGTTTCAGGTGAGCATCCAGAGCTACAGTTCCAATGGACATGTCTGAGAATTACACTTTCTATAAAGAACATCCTAGAGAGTTCTAGCACCTTCTATTCCCAAATATGTTTTCATAGAATATTTGTATTATTCTCTGGGAATTTCATACATGTATACAATGAATTATGCTCATACCCACACCTCTGCTCCTCCCCTTAACTTCTTCCAGGTCTACCCCACACTCCACAGCCCTAACTTCATGCCTTATGTTTTAAGTAACTTACTTAGTCCAGCTTGTGCTGACCACATACTTCTGGGTGTGGGACCCCACGCTGACGCATGCTCATCGTACCAGGGACCACATCCTTAATCCTTCAAGAAAACTGATTCTCACTCCCTCAGCAACTATCAAGTCCTAGTAGTTCCTCAGTCATGAGTGGGGTCCTTAATCCCCTCTTCTCCATTTTAGAATGGTGGCTGGCTTGCCCTTGTGCAGGCAACCATAGTTGCAGTGAGCTCATGAGTGTGATGGTTTGGTCACACCCAGAAGGTAATTTGGAGGAAGCAAAGAGGTTTTTGTTATTAACCATAATTCTGCTTAAGTTTTGCTTTTTTCACTATTTTTAATATTGATAACTTTAAATTATTATTATTATTACTAAGACGTGATCTCTCAAAGCCCAAGCTAGTCTCAAAACTTGGTGTGTAGCCTTGAATTCTGTCTCTTGCCTCTACCTCCCAAACGCTATTATGAGTATGCGCCACTCACCCCAGTTAGTTTACTCCCTGTTTAAGCAGAGACTTGTGTGCATTGAAGAATCCATGATGAGAGTAGTGGAGACAGTGGGCAGTGATGGCTGTAACTGGCATTTGTGGGTATTGAACATGTAGCAAGCTTGTCAGGCATGGTGTCTCCAGGTCCTCACCACCTGTGATACAGTGTGTTTCCCCTGCTCTCACACTGTCACCATGGGGGTGGCCCAGCTGAGTACTTTCCTAGCATGCCCAAAACTCTGGGTTCGATCCCCAGCACTGCATAAACTGGGCATGAAAGAGCAAGCCCTCGACCCCAGTCCTTGGGGAAATGGAGGTGGGGAGATCAAAAGTTCATCCTAATTACACAGTAAGTTGAAGACCATCCTGGACTAAGGGCCCTTTCTTTGAAAAGAAAAATAATGGAGTCTGGGGCAAAGGCTCCGTGGATGAAGTATCTGACACGCAAGCATGAGGACCAGAGTTCAAATCTCTAAAATGCGCAGAAATGCCTGGAGAATGTAGAAGCCCCACCTGCAATCCAAGCACTCTGGAGGCAGAGAAGGGGATCCAGGAGAAGCTGGCTAGCTAGACTGACTCAACTGCGAGCTCCAGGTTTATCAGAGAGATTTGGCTTCCCTGAATCAAGTGAAAAAGCAAGCAAGAAAGACTGCGTGTTAACCTCCAGTCTTCACACAGATGCGCGCATGAGCTCACAGACACATCTACCAGGCACACCACACACACACACACACACACACACACAAGCAAAAGAAAACCAGTTATTACAGACTTCAGTATTCCCCAGATGGGAGGGTTTCCCTCAGCCGACCAGCAGAGAGCTACACTCCCAGCAGACGCAGGCTAGGTCCTCTAACGCTGCTTCTCCTGACGCTGTATACATGTCAATGGCGTCAGATCCCACAGACTGAGGTCTCGGTTCCCAGAACTGCCCTGACCAGCTTTCTAAATGTCAGCCAGAATCTCCAGAAAGCATTGCCTTGTGGCCTTGACCAGCAGAAACAGAAACGGGACACACAGTTTGGGGACCGTGCCCTCACAAAGCTGTGCCTGATACACAATAGAGAAACTGGTCACTCAGCCAAGAGTACTCACCTAGAAAGCAGTGGTCAAGCTGAGAGGCTGGCCTCTTGTGGGTGATCCCAGAATGCATTATTTAATCTCTATTCTTCACGTCACTGGCTTCTTATTTGGGGAGAATTTCAGAACTCAGAAGTATAAGAGGCATTATGTAGAAGGAAGAATTTGCGGTGCTTACCAAGTACGCCTGGAGAAATGGATGCAACAGAAAGAGTTCATTTTTCTCTTACGTTTTTGGTATTTAATTCATTCATATACTATCAGGCTTTGGCTAGGTCACCATGGAGCTCATATCCCAATGGGAGAGACCAATGAGAGATGGGAGCTAGGACAGAGTCCTTGGGGACATGCGGGACACAGAGGAGACTTGTTCTGGGTTGAGCAAGGAGGTGCAGGTTTAATAGCAGCAAGGAGAGGTGGGGCATGCCGAGCCTAGTTAGCTCCAAAGAGCTGGCCAGCTGCCTAAAGATAGAGGACCCCACCTTGCCCAGGTGTATGCATGCTTCATTTGCCAACGGTCTTGCTCTCTGGGTATGTTGAACTGTCTGCCTTTTTTAGGTCCTGGCAGCCACACATATGCTCAGTTCAGAATTGTATTCACCTTCCCTAAGATGGACATTTTCTTTGGTTGACAACGCTGAGCATCACATCTGGCTCTGCATGAAGTTCGAAAATAGCTATTCTGGGTGGGAGCAGAGTTTGCTTACATTGTGAGGCCTTCTTCATTTTTCCTTTTGAGAATGGTCAGTCACATACAGCTCCCCCCTTTGATAGAATCGTGTGCGACTCCTCATGACTGCCAGGATCACTTTTTCCTTGGAGGAAATACTTCACAAATGAAGCAGTCCAACCACAATTTTGAACACCTCCTTGGAAGCTGACTCTGAAACGGCCACTTCTCCACCCAGGGTTTGGTTGGCAGGATTGGAGACTGGCAAGAGGGCTCAGCTACGGGGCACATACCCAAGGGTGTGGGCTTGAATAGACCTTAGGAATGAGTGAGAGAAGAGAGAGAGAAAGAGAGTGTGTGGGCCAGGTCTGAGCTAGCATGGCCTTCATGCGGATCACAGCCAAATGGTCAATAGCAGTGAATAGCAGGGCACGGATAGGACAGGAGGGGCTGATGGGGGCAAGCCGGAGATGGGGCCAAGGCAAGCAGGGAGTTAGGATCAGGAGAGGAGTCACCTTGCTTAGAAACAGTGTTTTCTTTTCTTGGATCCAGTATAAGATTTTCAGTCCATGAAGACATGATCCTGGAAATCTAGTCTACCAAAAAAAGAAAAAAAGAAAGAAAGAAAGAAAGAAAGAAAGAAAGAAAGAAAGAAAGAAAGAAAGAAAGAAAGAAAAAAAGAAAGGAAGGAAGGAAAAGAAAAAGCCTTGGATATGCAAAATAAGATCTTATCATAAAATAAATTGCTACAACTCTTTCTATTTTTTATAATTATTCAACAAATACCAGTTCAGCTTTAATTCTATGCTGGGCACCATGTTGGGGTTTTTGTGTGTGCCCTTCTCTCGGGTCCTCTGCTCAGAAGAGCTGTTTTTCTGTCTGGTGCCCACTCTCCCTCACTCCCCACGTGCATTTGAAAGGAAGATGAGCTGTGTGGCTCGAGTCCAGTCTATGCTAGCCGACTGTTCCTTTGGTTTTGAAAGAGTGGCTTTACTAAGCATTTAGTGGGCAAAAGTAAAAGCATAGGTAACAAGTGGGCAGAGGGCAAGACGTCATCAACTTGGTCCTCACAACAGGCAGCAGATGACTGACAACTGAAAGAGCAGACAAAGGTGACATCATCAAATCCAGGGCTGTTAGCATCAGGAGAAACCAAGCAGGGGAAGTCGAGGCAGTCAGATGAAGCTTTTTCTCCTTGGGTGATTAACTTCCATTCCGTGGCAGGCATTTTTATACCACAGGGTAAACTATAGTAACCTTGGCTGGAAATCGTTTACATTTTAGCTGTTTTTAAAACTGCAGTGTTTCAATTCTCCTAAACATTTATCTAGTGTATGCCTTGGCATTTCGTGAAGGTCAGAACCTGTAGGATTTGGTTCACTGCTTCTACCGCTGGGATCTGGGGGGTGGTGGTCACACTTGGGTTATCAGGCTTGGTGGCAAGTGACTCAATGTTTTATTAGTACTGGTAGCTGTTTACTGTTTTTCCCTGATCTGCTCCGGAGCCAGAGCTGGGGCCAGGGGTAACCCATCACCACACAAGAATTCCTGTGTGACATTTGAGATAAACATGCCTGTTGGGGGTGGGGTGGAGTCAGGTGGGGTGGAGTTGACTCTCCTTTCAGAGGCACTTCTCAGTAAGTTTAAACAGCATATGACAACGTGTCAATATGATGTACATTAGATCTCAGAAGGCTGGGGAGGCAGCCTCATACAGATCTTTGATGTTTTTATCTAAACTCCTTGCCTCGGATGACATGGAGTTCCCCAGTCACCTTTGCATGCAGAATACATCATCCTTGGTTAAATAGGAGAGGGAGTGAGGGAGGAAGGCAGAGAAGAGGAAAGGAGAGAGAGAGACAGGCAGGCAAGCAGGCAGGCAGACAGACAGACAGACAGACAGACAGACAGACAGAACACTAACCCAACAGGGGATTCGTGGTGGTTTTCTCTTATCTAAAAACAAAGTGGTGTCTTCACTGTAGATACAGTCAGTCCCCTGCTCTGTTCTTCGACACTCTGCCCTCTGTGAATTCTCCTTGACCTTGACATGCAAGTGTCTTAGTGACCCAGAGAGCTGGCATACATGCATGCATGCATGCGTGTATGTGATATTGGAGTCCTATGCCATCTGCCTCCAACTCTCACAGGTTGCCATGTTGTGGGTGCCGCTGTCCTGTCTGCTTTTTGTCTGACCCTTTCTTGAGGCAAGTTGGCTGATCTGTGCGTTGCAGATAGCAAGGAAAGCACAGACTCCTTCCTCACAGCGCGCTGATGGCTTTGAATTGACTGATCTGAGGAAGGAAAGATGGGCCGAGGTTGGTACCTGGGAAGCCACAAAGCTGGCCATCTAGCTGAGCCATAGATCAAACCTCCCCACAGTTAAGACTTTCTTGTCTCCCATGCAGCCCACACTAAAGAACAAGAGGCATATCTCACCTCCTCTGGGCTGGAACATCAATATTTAATTACTTGGATTGTTTTTGCATGGAAATATGCCTCTTCCCTCCCTACCTTTTGATTAATTCCATTTGTATGAGCTTGAACCGAGGCTGTCTATTTTATGCTTTGGATTATGACCTAATACCATTCATTTTGTCACTGGAATTGTTCTAGTTCTGGCCAGTTGGAGCACTTGAAATTGGCCCCATTTTTTTTAACATGGCCCTGTGAAGCAAGATTAATAAAAACTCAGGGTCATAAACTGGGGTTCAACCTGAAGATCCGAAAAGCAAAACAACCGGTCACTCACTGGCTCTTACTTCAACTTCAGACTGAAATGGTGATCCTGCTTCCTGGAAACTCAAGGGTCTGTGTGTTGAGAGCTGTTTTCCTCCCATTTTATAGTCCTCTCTAGGACTGAGATTAAAGGCATTTACTGCCCAGTTACTATGGCAACTAGTGTGGCTATTGGGATTAAAGGTGTGTGTCATTGTGGCTACTAGGATTAAAGGTGTGTGTTACCATAACCTGGTCTGTAAGGCTGACCAGTGAGACTGTTTTACTCTCAGATCTTCAGGCAATCTTTATTTATTAAAATACAATCGAAATGCCACTACAGTCCTGAAAATGTGGAGCCTACTTCTGAGCTTTTCTTATTTCTGGCACTACAAAATGCCTCTTGTCCTGTTTATTTCTTTCCCCGCACTGCCAGAGTCAGCCATTGCTCTCTAACCCCCAGTTCCTTCCATCACAATATGGCACCATAGGCTGGGGCTTGAATGCCAGGCACACTTGTTGACACTGGGGATGACCCGCTCCTCCTACAGAGCAAAGAGGCATCTGAATACTGGTACACATACCAATAGACACGCTGTAGACAAGTATTGAATTTCCATGAGAGTAGAAAGATTTTGTGCTGAATTCTGAAATCCCCTTTCTAATTAACACATGTGCTTTCTGCTGTCTTCCTATCTGGCTCCTCTGTGAGTTCCCACCCCGACATCAAGAAATCTACCAGCTTCTATTCACTGCATCCTTGTTCACTTCTGGTAGCCATGGGGAGCAGTATTAGCCCGTGTTTCTCCTAAGACAGCTTAGCTTCCTCATGGAGATCACAGGCTTGCATGGGATGCCCTTTGCTCAGCCTCGAACATGCTACTATTTTGCAGAGTTCCCAGGTCATCATTGGTCACCCATACTCTTTCCTGTTGGTTTGGGACCTTCACCATAGAACCCAGCTTTGGCCAGGCAGAGTTCTTCTCTGGATCCTCTGGCCTCCAGAATGGCATTTTAAAATTTGGACACAGAAGATTCACATTTTATGCAGCAAGTCTTTGGACTTTTACACATGCACAGTACAATGAAAAGGAACATGTCTCATACCAAACTACTTTATGCTAAGAACCTGGGCTTTTCCAGCTCAATTTTCGTTCTTCTCCTGACACCCAGAGGCTATTTTACTGTTCTGTACTTTTTAACATTAAGAATTTCAGTTACGGCCCGAGACAGCAATGTCCACAGGAGTATACTTGAGCCAGGCCCAAGGCAACAACCTCCACAGAAGCAGGTACAAGGGAGCCACTGCTGAGGGAGCAGGCTCAAGCCAGAGACCTCTGCAGGACCAGGCATGAATCAGTGACCTCTAAGGTAGCAGGCCCGAGCCAGTAACCTCCACTGGAACAGGCCTGAACCTGTGATCTCCACCGCAGCAGGCCTGAGGAAACAACCTCTGTGGGAGAAGGCTCAAACGACCCCTGGTATTGCAGAGCAACCCCTGGGAGCACTGAGTGACCTATAGGGTGACTGAAACCGTGGCCCTGACTGCACCATGAGAAGCAACCATCTGAGCCTTGGATTCACTGGCACCTGGAAGACTGATCACTAGAGACACAGACAGCCCCAGCCACGGTAGACAGGGTAAGAATACACTCAACACCACAAAGAGCAACATGACACCAGTAAAAACTAGTGGCCCTACCACAGCAAGACTTGAACAACTAAATATAGATGAAGCAGAAGAAAATGACCTAAAAAATAACTTTAGGGAGACTGTTTGAGGCCCTTAGAGAGAAAATGAGAAATTCCCTCAAAGAAATGGAGGAAAAGACAAACTAAAATTGGAAGAAATCAGCAAATCCCTTAAAGAAAACCAAGAAAAAGCAATCAAACATATGAAAAAAAAACTATTCAAAACTTGAAAACTGAAATAGAAACAATAAAGAAAACACAAACCAAGGGAATTATAGAAATGGAAATTATGAGAAAATGATCAGGAATCACAAATGCAAGCATAAACAACAAAATATGAGAGATGGAAGAGAGAATATCAAGGGCTGAAGATACAATAGAGGAAATAGACTCATCAGTCAAAGAAATAATTAACTCTAACAAAAGCTTAACACAACATATCAAGGAAATATGGGACACTATGAAAACACCAAACCTAAGAATAATAGATATTGAAGAAGGAGAAGTTCAACTCAAAAGCACAGAAAATAGCTTTAACAAAATCATAGAAGAAAACGTTTCCAACCTAAAGAAAGATATGCCTGTGAAGATACAAGAAACTTACAGAACACCAAATAGACTGGATCCAAAAATGTCCCCTCACCACATAATAATCAAAACACTAAATATACAGAATAAAGAAAGAATATTAAGAGCTGCAAAGGAAAAAGTCCAAGTAACATATAAAAGCAGGCCTATCAGAATTACACCTACTTCTCAATAGAAACAACGATAGCCAAAAGGTCTGGGTCAAGCATTTGCAGACATTAAGAGACCATGGGTGACAGGCCAGACTACTATACCCAGCAAAACTTTCAATCACCATAGAAGGACAAAACAAGATATTCCATGACAGAACCAGATTTAACCAATACCTAGCCATAAACCCAGTCCTACACAAAGTACTAAAAAAGAAAATTCCATTAATATAAATGGACTCAACTCACCAATAAAAAGATACAGGCTAACAGATTGGATATGAAAACAGAATCCATCCTTCTGCTGCATACAAGAAACACACTTCAACCTCAAAGACAGACATAGTCTCAGAGCAAAGGGTTGGGAATAAAAATTTCCAATCCAATAGACCTAAGAAACAAGCTGGTGTAACTATCCTAATATCTAACAAAGTAGGCTTCAAACTAAAATCAGTTAAAAGAGACAAAGAAGGACATTTCATACTAGTCACAGGAAAAATCCATCAAGAGAAAAATCTCAATACTGAATATCTATGCCCCAAATACAAGGTCACCCTTATATGTAAAAGAAACACTTCTAAAGCTTAAATCTACATTAAATCCCACACACTAATAGTGGGAGACTTTAACAGTCCACTCTCACCATTAGACAGGTCAGTCAGACAGAAAATTAACTGAGAAATAAGGGAACTAACAGATGTTAGGACTCAAATGGACTTAACGGACATATACTGAATATTCCATCTAAACATAAAAGAATATATCTTCTTCTCAGCACCTCATGGAACCTTCTCAAAAACTGACCACAAAGCAAACCTCAACAGATACAAAAAAGGTGAAATAACAAAAAAAGTGAAATAACCCCATGTATCTTATCAGATCACCATGGCTTAAAATTAGAATTCAACAGCAACACTAACTCCAGAAAGCCCACAACACATGGAAATTCAACAGTGCTCACCTGAAGCATCAGTGGATCAAGGAAGAAATTTAAGACTTCCTAAAATTCGACGAAAATGATCACACAACATATCCAAATTTATGGGACACAATGAAGCAATGTTAAAAGGAAAGTTCATAGCACTAAATGCCTACATAAAGAAACTGGAAAAATCCCACTCTAGTGAGTTAACAGAACATTTGAAAACTCTAGGACAAAAAGTGGCAAACTCACCCAAGATAATTAGACGGCAGAAATAATCAAATTGAGAGCTGAAATTAACAAAATAGAAACAAAGAAAACAATACAAAGAATCAATGAGACAAAGAGTTGGTTCTTCGAGAAAATCAAACAAATACACAAACTAACCAAAAGGCAGAGAGAGAATATCCAAATTAACAAAATCAGAAATGAGAAGGGGGACATAACAACACAGAGGAAATCCAGAAAATCATTAGGTTACATGACCAGATAAACAAATTAAATAGACCTATAACTGTTAAAGAAAAGTCTCCAAACCGGAAAAAAAAAAAAAAACCACCAAGGACCAGAAAGTTTTAGCTCAGAATTCTACAAGATTTTCAAAGAACTAATACCAATACTCCTCAAATTGTTCCACACAATAGAAACAGAAGGAACATTGCCAAACTCTTTTTATGAGGCTACAATTATGCTGATACCCAAACCACAGAAAGACATTGCTAAGAAAGAGAATTACAGACTAATCTCACTAATCTCATGAACAATGATGCAAAAGTAGTCAATAAAATACTGACAAATTGAATCCACAACCACATCAGAAAAATCATCCACCCTGATCAAGTCGGCTTCATCCCAGAGATGCAGGGATGGTTTAAAATATGAAAATCTGTCAATATAATCCACCATATAAACAAACTGAAAAAAAATCATCATCTCATTAGATGCTGAAAAAGCCTTCAACAAAATATAACAAAGTTCTTGGAGAAAGCAAGGATATAAGGAACATACCTAAACACAATAAAGGCAATATACAGCAAGCCAACAGCCAACATCAAAATAAATGGAGAGAAACTCAAAGCAATCCCATTGAAATCAGGAACAAGACAAGGTTGTCCACTCTCTCCACATATATTCAATATAGTTCTTGAGGTCCTAGCTAGAGCAATAAAACACCAAAAGGAGATCAAAGGAATACAAATCGGAAAAGAAGAAATCAGACTCTCACTATTTGATGATGATATGATAGTTTACATAAGCGACCCCAAAAACTCTATAAGGAACTCTACAACTCACAAACACCTTCAGTAATGTAGCAGGATATAAGATTAACTAAAAAAAATCAGTAGCCCTTCTTTACACAGATGATAAATGGGCTGAGAAAGAAATCACCTGTCACAATAACCACAAATAGCATAAAATACTGTGGAGTAACTTCTGGAAGCATCACAATCTCTGACTTCAAACTCTGCTACAGAGCTACAATACTGAAAACAGCCTGGTATTGGCATAAGAACAGACAGGAGGAGCAATGGAACTGAACTGAAGACTGGGTATCAATCCACACACCTACAAACCTGATTTTTGACAAAGAAGCTAAAAATATAAGATGGAAAAAAGAAAGCATATTTAACAAGTGGTGCTGCTGGCATAACTGGATATCAACATGTAGAAGAATGAAAATAGATCCATATCTATCACCACGCACAAAACTCAAGTCCAAATGGATTAAGACCTCAACATAAAGCCAATCACACTGAACCTCATAGGAGAGAAAGTGGGAAGTACACTCGATCGCATAGGCACAGGAGACCTCTTCCTAAATATAACCCCAGCAGCACAGACACTGAGAGAAACAATTAGTAAATGGGACCTCCTGAAACTGAGAAGCTTCTGTTAAGCAAAAGAAAAGGTCCACAAGACAAAATGACAGCCTACAAAATGGGAAAATATCTTCACCAACCCCACATCAGACAGAGGTCTGATCCCCAAAATATACAAAGAACTCAAGAAACTGGTCATCCGAAGAACAAATAATCCAATAAAAAATGGAGGACAGACCTAAACAGAGAACTCTCAAAAGAGGAATCTAAAATGGATGAAAGACACTTCAGGAAATGCTCAACATCCTTAGCCATCAGAGAAATGCAAATCAAAACAACTCTGAGATTCCATCTTACACTTGTAAGAATGACCAGGATAAAAAACACTGGTGACAACTTATGCTGGAGAGGATATGGCATAAAGGGAACACTCCTGCATTGCTGGTGGTAGTATAAACTGGTACAGCCCCTTTGAATATTAGTATGGCAATTTCTCAGAAAATTAGGAAACAACCTTCCTCAAGACCTAGTAATACCACTTTTGAATATATACACAAAGGATGCTCAATCGTATCACAAGGACATGTGCTCAACTATGTTCATAGCAGCATTGTTTGTCAGGGCCAGAACCTAAAAACAACCTAAATGCCCCTCAACTGAAGAATGGATAAGGAAAATGTGGTACATTTACACAATGGAGTATTACACAGCAGAAAGAAATAATGACATCTTGAAATTTGCAAGCAAATAAATGGATGGATCTAGAAAACACCATATCGAGAGAGGTAACCCAGACCCAGAAAGACAAATATCATATGTACTCACTCATAAGTGGCCTTTAGACATAAAGCAAAGAAACCAGCCTACAATTCACAATCCAGAGAACCTAGAAAACAATGAGGAGCCTAAGAGAGACATACATGGAACTAATCTACATGGGAAGTAGAAAAAGACAAGATCTCCTGAGTAAATTGGGAGCATGGGGACCTTGGGATAGGGTTGAAGAGAAGAGGAGAGGGTAGCTCAATAAAATCAAATAAAAATAAAAAATAAAAAACAAAATATTCAATCATAATAATTTTTTTTTACATTTACGTAAGTATGTCCTGTGGAAGCGGCCTCCTGTGTGTCACAGTATGCCTGTGTAAGTCAGAGGATAACTTGCAGAAGTAAATTCCCTCCTTCCCCCATGTGGGTTCCAAGTATTGAACTCAGGACATCAGACTTGGCAGCAAGCACCTTTACCTGCTAAGCCATCTTATCGTAAATCTGAATCAGGATTAATTTACTCACATGGGCTCACTCAGCAGAGACTCTTCATTTAGTGTTTGGAGTTCAGGGAACTCAAACTGTCTGCTTTCAAATGGCAAGGCCGGTAGTGTATTTTCACAGTCTTACCCCAGAGGCATATTAACCCCTGGCTCTGCACCATACTTCAGTCCTCAGTAATCTTCCCCTGTCCTTCCACAAGACGTCACTTCAGTCCTTTGGGTCAGTGACATTATGCCGACTGAAGCTGCCGAGGGAGAAGTCCCAAACATTCTCTACTTCTTGGCAGGATTTGTGTGTCAAGATTGGGAAATGAATATGACCTCAATTTAGGAGCATTCTTTGGGGGAGATTCAGAGGTCAAGCTCGGTTCAGATAGGCCAAAGCATCTAAGGTGGAAGACTAACTAGTGTGTATCTTTCTACAGCTAAATTAAAGAAAGAAACGGCACCTAGTTGGCCTCTTTGGAGACAACACATTCCTCGTTTGGGTGTTACTGTCATTAACTGAGTGACCCAGAGAGCTGCTAGTCTGAATGGGATCCAGAACAGAAGAAGGCTTTCCAACAGATCCTGGCTGCATGGGAGCTGTGCAGCTGCTGGTTTGGGCTGTGGATTCCAGCAGAGTTATGGGTGCTGCAGTGACAGTGGCTGTTTGGAGCCTGGTGCTGCTACAGGTGAAATGTCCCAGCCTTTGGACACTGGAGCAAACCCTCTATTTCCTAAGGGAAAGTACTTTGCTCTTGAGAAATGTTTGACCTGCTGCTGGACCTTAGCAGAGACTGAATGTTGACAGGCTGGGCTGGCTTGGAATTTTCTATGGAGCCCAGACTGGTCTCACGTTCACAAGTGCTGGGATTACAGGCATGACTCCCATGCCCGTTCTTGTCTTTGTCTTGATGGTCCATGCTGATATCTCAGTCATCTGAGAGTCCTTCATCCTTACTGGACAAGGTCAGGGAGGTCATGCTGGTGACAGATCTCTTCTCCAGACTGCACTACCAGAGAAGGTAGTAACAGTTTCAAAGTAATTTGATGATAGATCATTGCTGGGTGTCACTTAGCCATGTCTGAGGAGTCGGTTACCATGGAAAAGAGTGGGTTCTTCATAATGGGACCCAGTTCCTTATTTGCATCCTTTTAAGCATTTGGGTTCTATTCTCTGCGATGCTACAGGAGTTCTGACCTTCTGACCTTGCTGGATGTAGGTCACCGTCCAATCCAAGTTCAGTCAATGAGCAAAGCCAGCTAATAAAGCCATCCCAGCTGTGAAAGCTCGAACATTGAATTCTGAATCTTGTAAAAGTCTCCCCACTGGCAAGTTCAGCCTGATCCAGCCAAAGTTCAGGCTTCTTGTCTAATCCCCTAATAATGACACAGACAGCAGAAGTTAAGAGTGGCAGAGATACCATCTCTTCCAGCCCTTGTCTCACCAGAGAACCTCAAAGCAAAAGAGACCCACGCAAGTGTGAAGAGTCACAGCATCCCAGAGGACCTTGTTTCTTGACGCGAGTAAGTAGTTTTAGAGGCTGCCACTAGCCCCCAGTGGTGGAGACTGGGGCTGGAATAGGGCAGAGAGCTGGAGACATCTCCAGAAGCTGGGAGGTGGTGAGAAACTGCTTTCTGACTGGGGAAATGCCTGTTAATGGCTCCTCACCAGCCTCCCACGCTCATGTTCTGGTGGGATCACAGGGTGTTCTGCCAAGGCCCTTGGCTACTATGAGTAAGCCTGGCCTGCACAGCCTTTGTGAATGGAGATGGACGAGGACTCTAGGCACCAAGCTAGAGGCATTGCCCACTCGTATTCACTCCATCCTTTACTGAAGAAAACTGAGGGGATACTCCTCAGCACCAAACTTATCCAGGGGTGTAATTCTATAGGCGCTGGCCCCAGTCTATCAATATGATCTTACCTGGATGCCTCCTGCCTGTCCTGAGCAAGGCAACTGAGAAACCTGAACATGTAGTAGAAGAATCTTTGGACTTATGAGAAAGGCTTTCTTACGTTATAGAAAGTTGTGATTCATTTCCTCCATAGCTATTTTCGAGCTAAGCTTGTCTGGGGGTGCATCTATCTATCAATCTATCATCTATATATGCATCTAACATTTATTTACCATCTATTTTCTGTCTACTAGTCAACTATTACCTATCTTTGTATCTATCAACTATTAACCGTCAATCATATATCATTACTTATTATCTCTTACTGAGAATATAGATCATTTCCTCAACACGCCTGTCCCTCTTATGTCCACTGACTTGGCAGTTATTCAGTTCAGTGAGAACTTGTGGGTAAATTATGTGAAAGTTCGCACTGAGCTCACCCATCCTGTCAGAGGTCAGTGTATGACTGTGTGAAGATGCATGCATCTCCAATGCTTTACCAGTCCTCCTGGTACCAACTCATGCCTGCACATGGAAGGTAGGAAAAAATAGGGAGCGCTTCAACTTACAGGCACAGGTAAGGACTTTCTGGGGCATGGAAAATAAGACCAACAAATAGGATCTCATGAAGCTGGAAACTTCTGTACAGCAAGGGAAATGGAAGCAAGTGAACAGGTAGCCAGCACAATGGGAGGCAATATTTGCCAGATGCTCATCCAGCAGCAGATAGCTGTTGTCTTTAGTACACACTTAAAATTGTTCCACTTTTGGCCCTTGGCGCTCCCCTAGGCTGGCCCCCAGACCTTTGCAGAAACCCATATCCTTCCTGAAGACACTTTTGTTTTTTGTCATAACAGAATACTCCAGGCTTATCTATCTAGTTCACCCCCTGACCCGTTCCTGGAATCCATCTCTTCCCCCAGTGGGGCTCTGTCTCACTGACTTATAGGATGATGGTTAGAACAAAAGAGCTGGTGCTCACTGTCAATGGGATGTCATGCTTTTCTTTCAGTGTCAAGGTAGGCAAAGTTAGAAAATGCACAGGTATAATATGTGTATGTGTTTATTTTATCTATCTATCTATCTATCTATCTATCTATCTATCTATCCATCCATCCATCCATCCATCTATCTATCTATCCATCCATCCATCTATCAATCTATCTGTCATCTATATATGCATCTAACATCTATTTACCATCTATAATCTATTAGTCAACTATTACCTATCTTTGTATCTATCATCTATCAACTGTCAATCATACATCTATTACTTATTATCTATTATATCTATTGCCTATTATCTATCTTTCTATCTACCCATCATCTATCAATATTATCCATGTATATATTTACCCACTTACCATCATCTATTTTTCTTTATCTATTAAAATGTACACTGTCTCCAACGTAAGTAGAAGAGTTCGGAGGCTGCTCCAGGCATCACGCTTTCTTATTTGCAGTAAGACACCGGCTCTCTTTCTAAGCCATAGTTACATATTTGTGTCACCGTCGACATAAAACAGATTCAGAATTGTGGATTCGTCGAGAACATATTTGCTGACTAGAATACAGCACTTGTCTTTAGTTGTAACACAGTTTTACAAGATGACTTCCATCAATTTGCCCTCCCCATTCTCTTCAGAGTGATTTTACTATTATTTATGATAAAGTCAGGTACACTTGCTATTTTGTCTTGGGTCCTCAATCAATTGAGTTTTTGAGAAGGGGGTGCCTGCTATGTTGGCTGATGGCAATTCCTGAGCTCAAAGGATCCTTCTGCCTCAGCCTCCTGAGTATCAGGGATTGCAGGCATGCACCACTGTGCCCAACAGTAGTTTATCTTTTTAAAAGCATGCTCTGTAAAATTCATTCTTCACACCACCTGCCTCTATGGGCTTTTGATAAACGCATAGACTCACATGGTCCCCACAGACATTGTTGTCCTATGGATGTGTTCCCTCTCCTGCACTGTCTAAGTCACTGTTTTATTGCTATGAAGAGACACTGTGACCCAAGGCAACTCTTACATTTAGCTGGGGTTTTAGAGAATTATTCCATGATCATCACAACAGGAAACGTGGTGGCATGAAGGTAGGCATGGTGTTAGAGAAGTAGCTGAGAGCTTTACACCCTGACCTACAGGCAACAGGCAGAGACACTGAACCTGAGGTGGGCTTTTGAAGCTTCAAAGCCTACTCCCAATGACGCACCTCCTCCAACAATGCCACACCTTCTAATCCTTCTGAAACAGTTCCAGTAGCTGAGGATCTAGCATTCAAACCCAGAAGCCTGTGTGAACCATTCTTATTCAAACCACATGCACTCAGTCACAACAGACATATGAGGACTCTGATCAGCCCTAGACTCCTCATTAGCAGTGCTGCAGCGTTAATCTCCCCCCCCCCCCAGGAGGCACTAGAGTAACTGTTACAGATGCTGCAGAAGTCACATCTGTGCTGGACGGTGGAAGACAAGGACAAGGACTCAGACATCTGCCACACTGATGGTGTTTAGGGATTTGATAGTCTAGTTCAGTGGTTCTCAACCTTCCCAATGCGGTGGCGACCCTTTAATACAGTTTCTCATGTTGGGGTGACCCCACCCAACATAAAATTATTTTTGTTGCAACTTCATAACTAATTTTGCTACTGTTATGGATCATAATGTAAATATCTGATATTTCCAGTGGTTTCAGGTGACCCCTGCAAAAGGGTTGTTCAACGCTCAAGAGGTTGTGACCTACAGGTTGAGAATCACTGGTCTAGCGTGTACTATGACCTCCCTCTAATGACAAATTGCCACACCTCACACCTTCTGCCACAAAAGGAAAGTCAAAAGCTGTGATGTTGTTGTCTTTGGAATTCAAATATCTCCTGTGGCTGATGGGACTGTGTAGGTCTACATATTGTGTGGCATGCAAGGCTACCGACTTCATGTGGCGCCCAGAGCTGTGGGCTCTGCAGTCTGTCCATAGTGCAAGCTTGCTCAGCTCTGCAGATCAGAGGTTTGGATGGACAAGGATGTGGTGAGGTAGGTGGGTTATAAAATTCCAATGGGTGAGCTGTCATGTAGACCACTGCGACCCTTGAACAAAACCATGCCGTTGGTGGCCAGACTCTTCAAATCCTCAGATCAAAAGACTGCAGCAGAAGATGGGGTGGGATACATGGGTTAAGTCTGAGCAGGCCCAGAAAGCACCACAGCAAGAGGTAGATGACCCTGATTCTCATGTCATTTCCTCTCACACTGCTGCTTCCCAGGTAGCTCACATCATAGCCTCATGGTGAGGAGTCGCGATGGGGATGGAGATCCCATAATCCTCTGGGGGATGAACAAAAGCACCATATCCTGGGGTGGAGATGAGTTGACTAGGAGGGTGACTGTGCTTGAGACGGAGCTGGAGGACACTAGTGACAGGCTATCATCCAGTGGGTGGCAGCAAGCAGGAGAGAGTCTATCTAGGGAAGGAGGGAAGGATGGAAGCAGGGAGATGCATGCGCTCTGGGCAAATAGAAAGACCTGGTTGATGGGTCAGAGCAACCAGAGCGGGCAAGAGAGAAAGACTTGAAGCAATGAGGAAAAGGCAAGTAGATGGATCCCCCATAAGAACAACCACCGGGCATGCAAATTTCTGGTCCCGTGTTGATTTTAGGCAAGACACTTAATAGCCAGAGGCTTGGCTGACTACCTCCTGTTCCAATCCAGAGCATGCATAGTGGGCTCCTGACTAAGCGGCACATGGCAGGCTTGGCAGCCTCACTACAGACCCCGTAGTCTAAGTCCATCAAACCTCCTAACTGTCACTGTCAGGACCCTGTCTACCTGCCTCCGATGATTACGTCATACCCGTGTCACCTGTAAGTCCAAGACTTGTCCTTATTACAATGACCATCTCTTCACAAACACGAGTCTCTGGACAACGCCAACACTCTGAAGACAACTGAAGGCTTGCTTGGTCAACTCCATTCCACAAACCTCTGCTTCAACCCAAGGACCTTCTTGGTTTCTCTCTACATATCAAGATGCGAGGAAGCCTCGGTCCTGACAAAACGATGGGATGGCCTGTTGGTGACTCAAGCTTTCTGCTGAGCTGGAAGTGCTCCAGACAGACTGCTAATGAGCCTCACCCAGTGCTGGCACACGGGGCCCCATTAGTGAGAAGCCACAGTTGGATGGCCCGAGGTTGAAATAGTCATGTTGCACACTGTGGCTTCCAGAAATTCACAGTTAGAAAGTGTGCTTCTGGTTTTGATAACAGCAGGCTCTAGGGCCCTGATGGCCAGGGGTGCAGCTTGCTCCGGGGACACCGTGTTTGCCAGTGCTCTGAGGACAGCATGTGCAGTTTGGACTCGTCATGCAGGCAAGCAAAGAGTCTTGTTGTTGGGGTCCAGGCTTTTCCTGGTTGGGGTGGGAGGTGGGGTGAAGACTCTGAAGTCTGCAGAAATCCAGGTGAGCATCTGGATTTTTTTCTCAGCTGGGGTTGCCAAACTTCCTTTTCAAGGAGGAGATATAAACAGGCAAGGTCTTACATCTATGGTCCCTCCTTCTAAGGTCCAAACGACAATCCAAGGCACGATTCCACCTCAGTTCACCCTGGGAAATCAATACATTTATTGGCCCTCCTTACAGAACATGGATGAAAGCTTGCTTACTGGGCTGTGGGTAATCTCTTCCTGCAAAAGAGACCACATCACAAAGTGTTTACCCAGCAAGGATGAGCCCCCCCATAGTAAGATAGATAAAGACAGACTCCTTCCTCTATCTTTCCTTTGGATGCTCTCTAGTCCCTTCCTGAGGCCACATGCAAGCAGAGTGGTGTTGCGTACGATAGGTGGTAGGGGGTGGCTGGATACTCAGGTGAGGGTCTTACCACCCTCTTTGTCTCCCTGCTAGGATATAGAAACAGCAAACAAGCCCAGCTGGGAGGACCTTTGGCAAGCAGACGCAGACGAACTCTACAATATGGCGGTAGAGAGAATGATGTCAGCCACGAGCAACCACAGTAATCATGACCTGGAAAGGGAAGTGGGGCTGTTCAGACCCTCAGACCCTCAGCAGTGAAGACTGTGTCTTCTTCCACTAACTCTGTGTTTTGTGTTTTGAAGATGTTAGCTCAGCTGTTGCCTTGAGGCAGCCACCTGAGTAGAACTGACTGAGATGAGAGCCAGGGATGCATTGAAGGAGTGACCGAGGTCCCTGCACCAGTCTTGGAACACCCCTCCCACCCCACTCCACTTGGCTTCACCTCATCAGTTATGACTGCAGTGAGGAAGATGTGGGGAGGGAGCCTTGGGAGAGGGCTCAACCCACGCTCACCTGTCACCTCTGACCTCCAGTAAGAGCCCATAGTGCCCCTTCGTGTGTACCTTGGAGCAACTATGATGCTGTGGACACAGCAGGACCCCCATCAACAAACACATATGGGCATTCCAGAAGTGTGTGGGTACCCAATGTGGGATGGAGGCTGAACAAAAATTCCTTTACTGTTTGGTTCTCAGGAAGCCAGTTCTAAAGAACATCTGTATATTCCTCCTGAGGGTGAATCGGATCAGGTCCCACTTATCTGACTCCGTGCTGGACTCAATATGGTCTTTCCCCCTTCTTTTGTTTCTCTGTCTCCTCAGCTCTAGTCTCTGGGACCAGGACTCAGACCAAATATCTACACACTAGTGGGGGCAAACTGTTCTCATAGCAGCAGGGTGGAGGGGAAGCTCAAGTGTAGACATGCTTACAGATGTGTTGATAAGTCACTTGCATAATGGGACCCAAAAGAACAATAGTTACAAAGCAGCAAGGCTCTAATTGAGCTTCCTCTGTCGCTCCTTGCCTTCATTATCCTGTGTGCTCTGGACGAATTCAACACCGGGAAAATAGCATAAATATCTGATCTACGACTATAATTTTCTATCCCTGATCTCGGAAGCTCTGGGCACTCACCTCCCTCTCCCCTGCCCCATATCCTAGTGGGCACATGGCACATTCAGGGTCCAAACCCAACACACTCTCTTCCATGCTTATCTTTCCCAGTGTTTCTCCTGGATGCTGATATTGTCCCATTTCCCTCTGGCAGTGCAGCCTTGCTTGATTCTTCTCTTCCTTCTCTATGACCTCCTACCCAGGAGGTCTCTCCAGCTCGTCCCATTCTTTCCACTTCTGCTGCCAGGAGAAAACTTCTTATTTGTTGGAGGCAAGAGTGTGCCAGTCTGCAATATCTACCAATTACTCCCATATCATATTCACTATGTATCATTACCAACATTTTTGTTCTAAAACATCTCATTCATTCATTCATTCATTCATTCATTCAATAATTAACTTTGGATTTCCCATCTATTCCTTCAACAGTGAAAATGCTTGGGTTTGCAGAATATTTCCAAGATGATCCACATCTACTCCTTTGACATCATGTTGGCTGCTTCTGCTTGCACACTGCAGCCCCACACAGCCACGCGGCATGAAGACTGCATCTCTCTGCTTCTCAGGTGCCTGTCTTGGAGCCATGTCACTGATCTCAAGTGGCGGGGAAGGAAGTTGGTTTCTAACCCTAGATATAGGAAGAGGACATCAATGGCAAAGGAGTTTGATGGACACACATAGGTGTACACGTCACTTTGCCTACGACGGAGTAGACACTAAGCCTTATGATTTAAACAAAAGGATTTAGAGGGATTCCTGGGAGAGCCATCCTTTGGCTTTAGATAGTCTGTGTTGGTGTTGGGCAGGTAGGTTCTGGGCTGTAAAAAGAAAGCCAAAGTCCCCTCTCCTGGTGAGAGGAATATCTGTTTACTTCTGCATGTGAAACTTGCACCTCACACAATCAGTTTGCCATTTGACCTTCATTGACTTCGTCTCCCAGCACCTGGCTCTGACCTCACATTTGGACTGTACCCATCATTGGCTTGGAACTTTGGTTTTTTTTACCCATGACCCTCTAGTGTTTGACCCTGCACCCTCTCGTGGTTCTTGCTCCAGTATTCCCATCAGTCAAAGAGGTCTTTTCCTAACTGCAGTCAGAACTTTGCTGGGTCCTCTTGCATCATGGAATAACTTCTCAAGGTACCTCACCCTCAGTTCTGGTTTTCTGAACCAACCCCTCTCCTGCCTTCTTCTGTCACTCTTAACTCCTCCCACCATGCGTGGTCTCTCTTCGCTCTGTGACTAAGAGACGCCATGCCTCTGCTTGCCCCTCTGTACCTGCTCTCCCCCAGCACCCTCTTTCTGTGTTTCCTGCCTGTTCTACGCGTTGTGTCTCTGTGCATAAGTTCCTTTCTTAGACAGAAGCCATCTTCAGTCCCTGGATGAGGATACAGAATCTATAACGGTGTTAGCCTTTGCTTCTTGCATCATTTACATGTGTGATGATTTATTTGCTGACCCCCCAGTGTACAAAAGCCTACTACCATGCCCGCTACATAGTAGGTGCTTACATGTGCTGAAAGAATGCATTCTCTGTCGCCAGGGCACTGTGTTGATTTGTCTTAACCTGAGTTCTTTAGAAAAGGAAGTCTTAGACACACTTATACTGGGTGGAGGGGGATCCACAGGGAGGTGAGACCCTAAGGGCAAACCAGCAAACGAGAAGGTAAATGCCACTACTGTGGGAGACTTGTATGTAAAGCCATGAGACCTATGGAGAAGCCATCAAAAATGTGACTCCAAATTGGCACTCTCAGGTGGGGTGGCAGGAAGTATGTATGTACTAGTTCCTGTTTTCTGTTTCTTAGGGACTCCCCTGATTCCCCATTGTGGAGGTAACACTCTTGCTTTGTGCTTTCATAGCCACCAAGAGACACCTTTGATTCCTCAGTCCTGGGCATGGTGAGAAACCAGAGGGCCACAGTAGCTATGAGACTCTTGAACAAAGCTGAACAGGACACTGTCAGGTTGAGCCTAGATGAAGGATGAACCTAGACGGAGTCTATCAGGGCCATGTAGGGTTGGCTGCCTCGCTCCTGGATTAGGTGCAGGACCTCATTTATTGCGTGGCTTCAACTGCTCAGATGTTTTGATACCTTATGTAATTGCTGGCTCCAGTTCTAAAGATGTGATTTCACTGATTTATAAATCGAGATTTTCTCATTCCTTCTTGGATCAAGGGAGACTTAGTGTGGTCCAGGACAGATTTCACTTACACCCTGGGGGCCAGATTCAGTCTCTGCAGATGTAAGCCTAGAAGGTTATTGGGACATACGACATGGTCACTGGAGTGAGCCATAGCTGGTGTTCCCATCTTCTCTTCCCCTCTCCTTTGGCATATTTTCGCACCCTTTAGAAGCACTTTGGTGGGTCTGAGTTGCTTGCCTGTGTGTAGGAGGGCATTGAACTTGTGTCCCTGAGGGGTCTGAGCCTTCAGCAGATTCACCCTTGTCAAATAATGAGAGAGTTTCAACTGCCCCCGCCCCCCCAGCCAGAACCACTCTTCACCAGGGAGGGGCATGGGTTCCAGGTATCCATCTCAACTACTATTGGGTACCACAGTGGTTCTTAGTGGTCATTAGGGCTGACTGACAGACCTTTGGGGCTCCCCAAATCCCTTCTCTGAGTTTCACAAGCTCAAGACTATTTCATAGCACCTTTCATCTACAGGACTGCAAATGCTCTCCATTTCACCATGGTAGAGGTGGAATATAGCTCTCCACTGTTGGGGTAGGCTGACGGATTGACTTCCTTCCCATGGGCATTTCAGAAAGAAGGAAAGCACAACTCCAACTCCATGGTAGACAAGCCTGGTAAACACCACCTTGTCAGGGCTCACAAGGTTAACATAAACTATGAGTCACTGAGATGGTAGTGTGCAGGGCACACGGGGGTGGGGCATTTGGGATGAAGGACCCTTTGCCTTCGGTTCTTTCTTCCTAACCCCAGAAACTCAGCCTAATCAAGATGGAACACCAGAAAGAAATCATCGTGTGACATCTTATCAAATCCATAGCCAGCATCTGTTGTTTTTAACTAAGTCTCTACATCATTCTATTTTATCAATAAAGAAGTGGGAGCCAGATGTGGGGATGAAAATCTTCTGGCTCAGAGAAGCAGAGAAGGCACCCAGCTGCTTCCTTATCTGCCGTCTTCCCAGAAAAAGAGCTTTCTCACATGACATCTCAAACAAAACCTCCTCAACCAGATGTCCCCACCTTCTCCTTCCTGTGCATCCCTCTGTCCATCCTCCTGACTGCCTCTTCTCCCTATCGTTTTTACTTCCTGTCAACTGGTTGCTTGATCAGTCTCTTAACCTAAGGTTGATTTTATTTAATCCTTTTTATAATATTCAATCAGAAGGCTCTTGGATTAGGCGTGTGCTGGGGCTGAGCAACACCCCAGCTAGAAGCAGGTTTTTCCAGTATATAACACAATCTCGGGGTTCATGGTATGTATGATTAAATATCCCACAACAAGCTTTCTTCAAGTCCATCTAGATCCTAAAACCAAAAGAAGTCTCAGTGATGGACGGTGTAGACAGTGCCCAATGAGATGTAAAGGCTAAGATGATGTGGGATCCTGGGTGGAAGGAAACCTGGAAGAAGAGAAGGCCATTAGGCAAAACTAAAAACTTTGAGTCGAGGATGACTTTGGTTAATACAGTTTTAATTCTGTGTTTCTGGCTGTCACAATGGACTGAGCTAACATGAGATGTTGATAATAGGGGAGATCTGGCTGTGGGGTTCATGAAACCTCTCCAGGTAATTTTTGCCATGTTTCTCTACTCATCTTCCTCTCCCTCTTCCTCATCTCTCCTTTCTCCTCCCCCATTACTCTCTCAAATGCAGGCTCTATGGAATGACAGGTGTATTGATTATATTGACAGCAGCAGTCATTTCATGGAGTATGTGCTGAATGTCCACACTGTGTATCTTAAAAGTCTGAATTTATAGGCCAACTGTGCATTAGTGGAGAATCAATTAAGAAGGCACAACAAAGAGAGAGACATACAGCAAGCACTCAGTGCAAAGGCTACCCCAAAGGATGCCTCTGTGGCTCTGTGAGTTCTGGGCTGATCTTTAAAAAACAAAAGAGAGAAAAATTATTCAGACGTACACATTTGACAGGAAGCTACTCAGCAACACGTGAAATGAAGTGTCACTTTGAGAACGAGTGACAGTGTTTGTGGCTGTCCTGGTGTCCTGGCTAGTGTCTGTCAACTTGACACAAGCAGAAAGCTCTCAGGGGAGATTAATGAACCTGAAGAAATGCCTCCATCAGATTAGCTTGTGGGTATGTCTTCATTGATGATTGGTTTTGGAGAACCAATTGTGTTATGATCTAAGGAGTAAACTTCAGTCTCTTTCTTTTGTTCTACTTTCTAATTGTTTTACGTTATTATTGTGCTGGCCAGGGTTTTGTCGTTGTTGCTGCTTTTCAGTTTGACACAAGCTAGAGTCTTCCGGGAGGAGGGCACCTCAGTTGAGAAAATGCCCTCACCAGCCTGGACTGCGGGCAAGCAAGCAAGGTTTGTTCCTGATGACTGATGTCGGAGGGCCCAGCCCACTGATGGTGGTGCCATCCCTGGACGGGTGGTCCTGGACTGTATGAAAATCAGGCTGAGCAAGCCATGGAGAGCAAGCAAATAGCAACATCCCTCCACGGTCTCTGCTTCAGTGCCTACCTTGGTTTCTCTCGTTTGTTATAGGAGACTTGTAAGTTGAACAAAGGCCTTTCTTCCTCAGGTTGCTTTCAGTCAGTGTTTTGGCGCAGCAACTGAACAGCAAACCATAATACTGGTTTAGCTTTAACTGGGAGTGTGATGCAACCTACAGACACCTAGAAAGAGTCTTGGTTGAGGGATTTCCCAGGTCAGATTGACATGGGGGCATGTCTCAATTGTTAATTATCAATGTAGAAGGCCTGAAAGTGTCTTAGTTATGTTTCTATTGCTATGGTCAAACACTGTGGCCAAGGCAACCTATAAAAGAAAGCATTTAATTTGGGGCTCGCAGTTCCAGAGGATTAGACTCGCTCATCCTCACAGTGGGCAATCAAGCTACAGACAGGCAGGCAGCTGAGGCACTTGAGCAGGCAAATTGAGCAGCAGCTGGGAGTTTACATCTCGATCCACAAGTACAAGGAAGAGAGAGCTAACTGGAATGGCATGGACTTTTAAAACCTTAAAGCCCACCCCAGTGACACACTTCCTCCAATAAGACCACACCTCTTAATCCTTCCCAAACAGTTCCACCAACTGGAGAACAAGTATTCAAAATTATAAGCTTATGGGGGCCATTCTGATTAAAGCCACCACAATAAGAAAGTTAGCTAAGATGAGCCAGAAACCAGCATTCCTACATAGCTTCTTGCTTTGACATCTTCATGGGAGGATATGATCTGGAAGTGTAAGTCAAATTAAACCCTTCCCTCCCTAAGTAGCTTTTTTTTTTTTTAAATGGCAGTAACAGAGAGGAAACTACAAGGGTAGCCAATAATAAAACTTTAACTCACAAACATAAGGAATTTCATATAAGTTTTAATACTTGTACGCATTTTTTATAATAAAGTAAGTTGGTGCCTTAGAACCCTGAATCAGTCTTGGCTGATTCAGTTACTTAAGAAACTTATTTTCAGCCTTTTCATCTTCTATGGTTTCATACTGAATAAATATCATCTTACCGATATGTGAGTGAATTGTCAAAACACATAACTCACAGGGAGTACTCTCTTCCATTCTTTAAGTCTAACTACGATTACTTACCTGGGCTTGGTGAATGTTCACAACAATGTAATCATAGTCCATGTCCCATGTGAGGTTAAACTCTGACCGACTCAGAAAGGATGAGGGCTTCCTTGAGAAGAGGGTGGGGTGCTGGGTCTTAGGAAAGGAGTTGCTGTTCTGAGGATAGCAAGGTGTGGGGGCGTCAGAGAAGAGGCAGAGCCAGGAGGTGGTCCTAGGAGTAGCCTGACTTCTGCTTGCTCCTGGGGGAGCTGTAGAGCATGTACTGCTCCACAGAGTTGCTTACATTTTGGGGTGCAGAGTCTGGCCCATTGTGCTGATTTAGGCACTGGCCCCTACCTCCCTTGTGTGTGTGCGTGTGATTTTCTGAGCCAAGTGGTTGTCACTGTTCCCAGGCCCCTTCTGGGGCAAAGGGAAGCTGTGAGTCCTCAGAAACCCATATGCACTGCAGCTGGCGGGCGTGCACCAGCCCAGAGCTCTGGGAAGGCACATGAGTATTGATTATGACTTATCTGTGATCCTTATTTGCTGTAAATAAAACCCACACCCCAGAAGCCAGAGCGACTGAAGTGACCATGGTATGCTGAAGCAGTGTTTCCCAACCTTGCTAAGGCTGTGACCCTTGAATATAGCTCCTTGTGTTGTGGTGACCACCAACCTTAAAATCCCATTCATTGCTTCCCCATAACTGTAATTTCGCTACTATTATGAATCATGTTAATGATCTATGCCTTCTGACAGACTTAGGTGACTCTCAGAGGGGTCGCGACCCACAGCTTGAGAGCCCCCAGCTCTGGAGTCTTAGTTACTAGACCAATGAATGAGTCCATTCTTCCTACGGAAACTTTGGTACAGATTCAGCAAGGGCCGTGCCATTTTGTAAAGCTCTTCCATTAATTTGTTTTTCTAGATTCTTGCTCTCCCCACCCTCACAGATAATTTTTCATATTGGTCTCAGACTAACAGACTCCCTCCCACTTTAACCTCCACCCCCGGCCTCCAGGAATCAGAGAAAACCTGACTACAGACATGCACTATGAATTCCCACTCAACCACAGGGGCCCAGGCTCCTCTTAGTACCCCCACTGCACTGCTGTCTGCTGTCTCTGGCATTAATATCTCTTCTAATAATGCTCTTATAAAAAGAATACACCCTGCCCCGAGTTCCAAATATATCTTTCATAGACTAGAGGAGACCCTGGCAGCCATTCAAGAGTGAATTTGATCATGGAGCTTCATCGCAAGAGTCATCCTTAGGTCCATGAGTGTCTCTGGATCTTTGCCATGTCAAGGCAATCCCAGGAAAGTGGTTTTGTGTGTGTGTGTGTGTGTGTGTGTGTGTGTGTGTGTGTGTGTATGTATGCATGTATGTATGTATGCATACACATGCTGATATACATAGGGGTGCAAGCATACATCACATGCATACATGAACATAGGAACACAGAAATGCATATTTCAAGTCCACAAGTACACCTGATGATAGGGATCAGATCAGTTCATCCACATTCCAGCTGGCTAGATATGGTTCATCAGCTTTAGGAAGAACACAGTTTGCTGGGTTCTAAACCATTGCAGTTTGTGGAACACACCAGAACATTGAAAAGCAGAGCCATAGGAAAGGGGACTGATGGTCAGTAAAACTGACAATTATTTACATGCGAGGGAGTCTAAAATGGAAGAGATGGAAACTTAGGCATGGCCACTGGACTAGGAAAGGTCGTGTCTTCCTGGCTACCTAGGCAAGCATTTAGGGGATGCTCTGGCTGCAGCTGGTACACCAATACAATAACCCACCCTGGTTGTTCTACTTTCAAAGGGACAAGTTGAAAACAGATACCAGAGCGGTACACATCTGGGAGCCCATGAAATTTGACACTGTCAATGACAGGAAAATTGAGGAATCAATGCCCACATTAGTGCCCAAGATAGTGCCCTTGGTAGTGCCCATGACAGTGCCCACGATAGCCCTGAGAGCTCCCACTGGGCCATTTGTTCTTTAACAAAAATGTAAGACCCAAAGACGTGCTCCAGGGTTTGCAGTTTTGAAAAGCTGACAATTGAGATGGAACGGTTTGGGTGACACTAACCTGACCGTGGATGAACTCTCCCTACGAAGCTGTTTTGGGCCAAGGTTTTTATCATCTGGAGAATAACTGCTTGTGGGATGTTTAATCAATGTGGCAGGGGCCAATCAGTTTTTCATCAGACAAAAATGTGGGGATTGTAATACTCCATCCCTGTGGTCCATTATTTTTCTTTGCCCAGTCAGATAATTTTTTTCCCTCCTTGAGCAAAATGGCAATCCACCACCAGTATGTTGTAAACAGGAAGTGCACCATCTGTGACTGCCCTCCCCCCCTCCCGCTCTTCCAGCTGAGGCAGCACCTGTGTTCCACAGGACACAGTCACATGCCACGGCCATAAGCATGGTACCCAGAAGGGGTGCTTTGCTAAACAAGAGTGAGCTCCCCAAGATGCCAGCTTCAGTACTAAAGAAAAGAAAACAAACAACCATAATCTGACTGGATCCCAAGCTTCCTATGGAAGTCATGGACTCAATAGTCCTGATGGGAAGCTATGACATAGCCAACCCAGATCGTCCCTACAAGGTCCCTGTGATTGAAGCCTCCTGTCATTTTCTAGATGAAGACCCAAGGCCTAGAAAGGGTCACCAGCCCAGCAAGGACGGAGTTGACATGTGTGCCCAGGCAAGCAGAATCAGCGAGTTACCTGCATTCCCTCACAGCTTCCAGGTTCAGGTCCTGCGCTCTGGTCCTCTGGCCCAGCGGGTCAGCTCTCCAGGTTATCTCTGCTCCTAGTTTCTGCAGAGCAGCGCAGAGAACCTGAGCAATAGCACAGCCTCAACCGTAGAGGGAGGGAAGGGCCACTGATGGTGGGATGGCGGGATGGGTCTCTATTTCCTCTTCCAGGCCGAGTCTAATAGAGTTAAGAAATCTGGTAGACAAGGTGACGGGGGATGCTGTGTTGTGGGGGTAGGCGCCACACCCACACTCTACTTTCTTCTTGCTGTGTGATGGAGCAATGCACATACCTCTTTCTCTTGTCTCCTTTCAGGAAGAGAGGGTTAACAGAGCCGAAGTGTAGAGGCCATTAATACAGATGAAGGATGTCCTGCAGGCTGAGGGCACTGAACTACGGTCCCGTGCAGTGGCAAGCATTCTCGACCACTAGGCCATCTCTCCAGTCCCCACCCTTAAAAATTATGCAATCAAAATTCTTTTTAATTGCCAAAACCTTCTTTCTAAAGTAAGGAAGTTAGCTGCCTCTCTACCTTAGGTTGCAATGCTTTTCCCTTAGCCCCCGGCTGGAGATTTAAAGTGTGAAACCAGAATTGCCTTCCAACTGTTTCTTTTTTTGATCGATGATAATTTTACGTGTTTGGATTTCTTTCTTTTCCCTTATACATTTTGGCTGTGAAGTCAGTCTACCTCAATATTATTCAAATATCATTCAAAATCATTCCTCATCATTTTGTGATTTTTATGTTTTGTTTTTAAATATTTTATCCATCTGGAATTCATTTTGGTATTTCGAGTGAGTCAAAGAGAACCAGTTTTATTTTATTTATAAGTGTTCCAATAATATGTTTAAAAGAGTCCTTCTTACTCATTTCTGCCTTAAGCTGGACTCTCATCCATTTCTCTTTCTCAACTCTCATTTGATTCCATTACCTACCTATTCTTTACTCTCATCCCAGAGTATGCTTGAATATCAGACCAGATAAATCTGGTTTCGTTAACTCTCCTCATGCCAAGCTTCTTCTTAAAAGTTACAATTACTGCTATTTTTTCTATTATAATTTTATTATATTCTTCTTTCCTTTACTTCCTCTCACCTCCTCCCATATCCCTCACTTGCTCTCTCTCAAATTCGTGGTTTCTTTTACTCTGACTGTTGGTACATATGTATGCATATACACATACGTACTCCTAAATATGGGAATACAACATGTGTAGACACACGTATACACACACACATATATACATACACACTCCTAAATATATGAATACAACATGTGTAGACACACGTATACACACATATACATACATACTTCTAAATATATGAATACAATATGTGTAGACACACATATAAACACCCCATATATACATATATATTCATATTATATAAATACAACCTGCTCAGTGTGTATAATGTTTCTTGTACACATTTTTTCGGGTTGATCATTTGGTATCAGATAACCAGTCTTGTGCTTTGCCCTGAGGAATTTTTTTCTCTTATTCTCAGATTCCCTAGGTACCTGTATTTTTTGTTGTGGGATGGAGGCCTCCTGAGCTTCCCCCAGAGTTCTCTTAGATCTTGCGTAGAGCCAGTCCCTCTTGTCAGCTAACTCTCCAGTTGCTGTTTGAATTATACTGAAGTTCTTTGAGCTTTAGGTATGCTACTATATTGAGGCAATTAACATTCCCAGAATTCCCTGCCAACATAAGGCGTGAGTCAGCTCAGTGGTACCTGTTGGATAGGGAAGTGAAGCCATTTGTCCTCCTGCTATTTAACACAGAGGGGCGTTGCTTACTAAAGCTCCCTGTCTAGCCAGGCTTCCTTTTGCTGCTTGCCTTGAGGCTTCCTTTACGAGCATGTTGAAATTTCGGGGTTGCCAGACTCAAGGTGGATAGTTGAGGTATACAGAAGCTGCAGGAATTCAACTTGTAGATTGTTCTGGGGGTGCTACACTTCCTAGTTAACCTGAAGTCATCTCTCTACTAGTCAGAGGTCTCGTGTTCGTTCACACATAACACCTAGGGGTTTTGTTGGACTTGAAGGACTAGGGAGAGTACCTCTACCCATCTTCATGGAAGCAATGCTCCCCTCTGGTCCATGCTCAGGTTCTGTGCTGTCTTCTCTTGGGTCCTCATATTTATACCTACTTTTTAAATATTTTAGTAGTAATAAAACTCTCAACAGTCTGTATCCACTGTTAAAAAAAGATACAGGAACTTTGAGGCAGAGCATCCTGTGCTCCCTTCCTCCCACACGCTCCTCTTTGTCTCTGTCATGAAACCCCCAACATAGCAGATACCACGATTGCTTCACACAGTTATCTTTCAATGAATCACTAAGACAAAATGGAAAGGTGGGGGCTTTGTTTTGCCACCGTTATTTCTTCCCAAGCATGCCGCCTTTCTTCAGGTAGTTCCAGGTTTCTGACCGAAGGCAAAAACATCTCCCAGGCTGACACGAATCCCTCAGTTTTTTGTTTGTCTGAGAAAAACCTTTATTCTCCTCCCGCTAGCAAGGGTAACTCTGTAGGACACAACTCTGGGTTGTTGTCTTCAATAGTTCTCAAGTCTACACTCCCGGGGGAACGGAGGTGGGAAGTGCCGAGGCTCACGGGCTCTAAATCTCTTCAGCGTTTCCCTGTTTTGTACCTATCTACACATCACCAAACCCAAGTTGCTTTTGGTCAGGGTATTTTGGCACAGCGAGGGGGTTGAGACGAGGACAGGGTAAAGACACACACCAATTCCTTGCCACCTATTTGTGCTGCGGGTGCTCTTTCTGGCAGGAAAGCTGCCTTTCCACTGGGTCTTAAAACAACAGGGCCCTTTGTTTTTAGTGTGAAGGTGTCTCATTGATATCGAGCCCCACTGTTTTTGTTCTAGAACTTTCAGAGACTATTTCTTTGTGGTGCCACCCTCTCGTGTTTGTTGTCCCTTCTGTCACCTTGCCTCGGGAGTTACTTCTTTTCTGTCTTCTAAACCTTGAGCTGAATGCTGAGTTGATTTCTGTTTACTCTTTCTTTGCTTCTGCCCCACGCTGTTTAGGGAGACGGGTGTTTTTGATGCCCTGTGTGGCAGGGTTTGCTTTCCTTCCTTTTTCCTACTTAGGTCATTACATGAATTTTATTGCATGGTAGTTAGCGATCCTGAGCTCTGGGGTCTCTTTTCTTTCTCCCAGTCTCTGTCTAGTTCAGGAGATCTTAGCATTCCCTACCGCCCATGTTGTAGAAGACACACTCTTGCCAAGCATATGTATGGATGCTTGCCCTGAGAAAGGTGGCTGATGGACCCTCGGGGAGCTGTGTGTAACGTACAG
Organism: Alexandromys fortis; assembly: GCF_014885135.2. NCBI lineage: Eukaryota > Metazoa > Chordata > Mammalia > Rodentia > Cricetidae > Alexandromys > Alexandromys fortis. Next base: position 1,996,285 of record NW_026068020.1, read on the forward strand.
TTCTTGCTGTCTGCTGTGGAAAAGGCTCACACACATATTTGATCGTTGGGTTTACGCCGACCTTGCCTGCTGCTTCTAAATAAACTGAACATCTGCCTGGGATTTCATTGACTATTAACAAATCACTCCTCTGCAGTCTTTCCCATGGCTCTGTTTCTTGTATGACCAGTCAGTCCCATGTGAGCCAGATGGGCCCCAGCAAAGCCGCTGTACGTGGGGGAATAGGGCATAGCTTGGCTGCAATGTAGTCTTTGCCCTGCTGGAAATAAACCCTAGAACTCCCTGGTTTGCTGGTCAGTTATGCCTCCAAAAGGTTCTTCAACGAGGGCCACCACACGCTGGATCCTGAGGCATCTCAAGGCCAGAAATAGAAAAGACTCCAGATTTCAATAATGTGAGACTTCCGTTGTTGAAGTTCCGTGCTGCATGAAAGTCTGTGCTCCAAGTCTCCCCTCCCAATAACCTCAAAGGCAGGAAGGCCCTTCTCAGTTTCTCCTGTCGGCCCTGTGCTCAGCAGATGTCCAGCCCCCTGTGGTGTCTGTGGAGTCCTCAGCCAGGAGAATCCAAGTCAGCAGCGTGGGGGAGGGGGCGTTGAGGACATAGACCTGTCTGAGTCATTCTTTGTATTACCACCGTCTCTAAGATACGGTGTTTCCCAGGGTCCGGAGCCCACAGAGTGATCTATAGCTGTTGCTCCATGTGTCCTTACTGACTGCTAGTGATGAGAAGCAGCTGCTCGCTGCTCCTGCTAACTCATGCATTTCCATATTTCTCTCTCTCTCTCTCTCTCTCTATCTCTCTCTCTCTCTCTCTCTCTCTCTCTCTTTTCTGAAAAGCAGTCCATCCCCCTGAGGAGACTCCCACGTCTGAGCAGCTGAGGTTCCAGGCCTGATCTACAACCCAATGCTTCAACCCCATGCCTCCCTGCTTGATTCAGCTTGGCCATGGCTGGGCCCCAGGTCAGCTGGGCACTGCCAGCCCTGTGAGAATAGCAGAGGCTGCCTGGGGACTCTCACTGTGGCACTGAAGAAGACAAGAGGAGGTCACCCTGAACTGTGACAGTCAGGGAAGAGCAGAACAAACTGATCAGCAAATGTTCTCTCAAGCATCCCTGCCTTCCCCGGATTGCCATGGTCTTCTTTATCCCTCTCCTAAAACACCCACCCATGGCCCACATGCCTCATACACAGGCCATGAATGCACACATACCCATATTCATACCACAACGCATGTAAGCCACACAAATGCACATCCACACACCGCAAAAATCTATGCAACAGGCGTGTGAACATGCATGTCACGCACATCATATACATGTCACATGCACATACATGCCATACATATTCGATGCCATTTAACCCACTCCCACAGATATACCATACACAAAAACACCCATCTATACCAAACAGTAAAAAGTAAAAGACTTATACTATTCCAGGTGCAGAATCTCTGCCTCTGGCCGGCAGATACAGATGTGAGCTCTCAGCTATTCCCGCTGCCAAGCCTTTGCTACGCCATGACGGATTTTAGCCCTCTGCAACCATATGTCCAACTACATGATTTCTTTGATAAGTTGCTGTGTTCATGGCGTTTTATCGTGGCAATAAAAACCCCGATAGATTAGGCAGTCACTTTTTCTCATTTTCTTAGCTCCTTGAGAGTTCTGTATGATGTATTTTGATTGTGTTCCAGCTGAGAAGCTACTGGAAACTGATAGCTGCTCGGAAAGGGAAAGTCTGTTTTCTTAAGAGTGAGGCCCATGGTGGGGCAGTTACACACATACAAGAGGATCTGTGCAGTACAGACTGTATTTGATGTGGTGGAGGACACACAAAATCGAATGGGTTCAGAGAAAGGTGGATCAGGAGGATTGGGGGGAGTGAACATGACCAAATGTTCTACCTGTTAAAACTGCTACTTTTGTTAGGTATTTACAGCCAGGGTGTCATGATACAAACATCCTACCTGTCTCTGTGCCTTCTCTGTGTGGCCCTCCTTCCTGTTGCTGCTATTTAGTACAGCGGTGAGGCTTCGTGCTTAAGGTGGAGCACCCGAGCGGGATCAGCAGGAATGACCCCAGCATCCCGACTCCCTTCTCAGTCCCCTTCGGTGACCCCGGTATCCCGACTCCCTTCTCAGTCCCCTTTGGGGACCCCAGCTTCTGGTTTTCACAGATAAAGCCAGGCCTCCTCCACTACAGGGCCTTCACACTGCTCTTTTGGGGGTCTCAGGTGTGCTTTTCTCTGCTATAGTTTTAGGGAGAGCTGCTCACTTTGGTCACGTTCCTTCCTGACACCCCAGCTCCCCTTCTTCTTATCTCCCTTTCTGACTTTGGTTTTCCTCTGTGCTATTTTCCACATATAATTTAATCAAAACTAATGAATGACTTCTTTTATTCCTTTCTCTCTCTCTCTCTCTCTCTCTCTCTCTCTCTCTCTCTCTCTCTCTCTCTCCCCCTCCCTCCCTCCCTCCCTCCCTCTCTCTCTCTCTCTGTCTCTCTCTCTCTCTCTCTCCCTGGAATAAGGGATTAAGAGTTTTGTCTATTTGCTCACCGTTGTAACTCCAGATCCAGGCATGGTACCCAATACACTGTGTTCAGTAAATGTTGATTTAACAAATAAGTAACAAGTTTGAGGCCTAATCGCTGGTAGACTCTGAACCAAAGACAAGACCGCACTGGTGGCAATGGGAAGGCCAAACTGATCAGCTGTAAGTTCATGGCATTTCTTACAGTGACCACTCACTGGCATCTGTGATGATCAGTCTCTATGGGGCTTTAGGCTGGAGCCTCTTTGAACTGTATTTCAGTGTATGTTAGAGGAGGAAGGGGCCTCTCAAATATATGATACAAAAGAGAGTGTTGAAAGAAATTAAATAGGAACAACACCAGGTATTTATTTTGGAAATATAGCTTAAGTGTTACTAACTACATTTCCAAGTGATAACTCTCTGTGTTAGGTGTGTGTGCGCACGAGCGTGTGAGTATGTATTTATCTATAGGTCTGTGCTTATCTGTGTGTAAGTATGTGTAGGATGTGTGTGCACATGCGTGCACCATATCATTATCTGCACGATGTCTCACACAGAACATATTCCGAATGGAGAATGCTTGATGTGGAGCTTTCCACGTGGGCCTGACCACAGTGCTCGGGCTGCAAGGAGCCACCTTGACCCTACATCCCTTCACTTGTCAGCATTTGGATCCAGTTTCACGGATGCTACAGACTTTGATCAGCAAGCTAGTCACATTTTCGGCATCTTGGGGCCCACAGACCCCAATTCATAACCAAGACACCTTGGTGGACTCCCACAGCTGGTCACACACTGTAGCACAGAAGCTGCTCTTAGACGTTTCTCAGTGGCCCCATTGTGGTCCTTCCACACTCATCCTTGCCTCCTGCATGCTGTTCTTCTAAGAAAACCTTCCCTCCCCCCCCCCCCCCCCCCCCCCGCGGGAGAGGTTACCACTTCATCCACCCCCTCAGGGAAAACAGACTGTGTATGGTTTATTTTTGTCAGGGGAAAGAGAGTCACAGCAGGGGCGAGCACCCTTCCCTCTCTCCTGAAGGAATCATCTGGAAAGATTGATTTTCCAAAAGCTCCACTGGGCCATGCTTTCCCATGGGCACTGCAAGCCAGTCAGTTTACTCTTACCACAACTTAGAAATGAGAAAGTTTTTTCGGTCTAGAGATTGCAGTGAGTCTGGGCAGTCAGAGGCCTGTGGTGAGGCTCCTGGCTAGAGCATGTGATGGAAGATCTCATCAGTAACCAGAGAGTAAAATGGGAAGATACAAGGGTAGAATACTGTGGGCTCCTTCCAGGGCAGGCTACTGCCATCTAAAGACCTCCGGCTGGCCTAGCCCCTTCCAGGTCTCACTCCAACCCCTGGTATCAAGGTACTTATTACTTTTCTTATTGGTGTGACAAAAGGGGACCTAAGGGAGGATTTACCCTGGCTCACAGTTTAAGGAAACAGTACATCACAGTGGGGGGAAGTGTGGCGGCAGAAGCAGCAGGCAGTGGTCACACTGTGTCTGCAGTCCAGAGGAATGCTGGTACTCAGTGTGCATTCTCCCTCTTTCTTATTGTTTCGACTGGAACCTCAGGCAGTGAGATGTGTCCGGGCGGGCCGCCCCTCATTGAATGGGCCATCTCTCTTCAGATAAACCTCTGTGGACATTCACAGACACAGAGGTACATCTCCTAGGTGACTTCAAATACTGACAATGGGAGCCGAGCATCACAACTATCCTTGGGGCCAAACAGCAATGCAAGGCTATTCGGGAGACATTCTAGGTCTAAACCTGCTCAGCTTGCTTACTATCTAAGGGGTGCTCCGAGAAGTCTGCTTCATCCAGCAACAGCCCTGGTGTAGAAGATTCTGGCCTCTGCTGGGTCAACGGGAGTGTTAGCCACCACCTACATCACCTGGTTGTCACGCTGTGTTCTTCTTGGACTGTCTAATTTGTGAGCACACCACTTCCTCTGCTGCCTGCACAGGGGCAGCCCATGGTTTCCTCCATGGGGAACACGGGGTTGTGCTATTGAGATAGTAGATGAGTACTCTGAGAAGCAAGACGGAGACAGGAGAGCGCAGATCTTGGAGCCAGCCTGATTTCTCGAGAAGCAGAGGTGAGACCATCTTTTCTTCCTCGCCCCTACTTTTGCCAGCTCTGCCAGGGGCCTCCAGAGTAACAAGAGGCAGACCCTCTCTAGGATGGACACTGAGATTTTTTTTCCAGTTTGGTAAAATAAGATCCAAAGCCACGGATGGCATTAGGTTTAGAGCTAGAAAAATGTGTCCATTAATCAGACCCAGGTGCTCGTGGAGCAAGAAGGCGACATAAAGAGAGAAAAGCCTGCAGTGTGTCTGCAAAGCATCAAGGCCAAGGTGACAGATGCTTGCTCAGCTCCTTCCAGGATGGCCAAGAGATGTTGGTCAGGAGCGGTGGGTGCATCCAGCAGTGTACACATGTGTGTCCCTGGCCTTACCAGCATATGTTTGCAATTTGTAAAGATCATTTCCTCTTTTCCAGGGTGTGGATTTTTATGACTTTTACAAGAACTATGTGTGATGTCTCTCTATCATAGTATACATCTGAACCTCAGCAACGGGTGAAGCCAAAGCCATCATACAGATCTTTAGGTATTTAAGGACGTGGACAGTAGCGGCTAATGGCAGAGAGTTTGTGTGTCAGGGAACACAGCAACAGAGCAGGGTCTCCTGTGCTGTTACTGTGTCTCCTGGGCTTATTGTCACCATACCACGGGACACGTTAGGAGTCTGGGGCTCTACCTAGTTCATTGTATCAACAAAACCTATAGTGACTCAGTCAAGGGAGTCTCCCCAAACTTCAGGGCTTCTTTCATCAGCTCCCACAATAAAGAACTCTGCCTCTGGGCTGGAGAGATGGCTCAGTGGTTAAGAGCATTGCCTGCTCTTCCAAAGGTCCTGAGTTCAATTCCCAGCAACCACATGGTGGCTCACAGCCATCTGTAATGAGATCTGGTGCCCTCTTCTGGCCTGTAGGAATGCATACAGGCAGAACACTGTATACTTAATAAATGAATAAATCTTAAAAAAAAAAATAAAAAAAGAACTCTGCCTCTGATTTAAACCAACACGAGGAACCCAGTGGACACATTGAAGCTACCCATGAGAGAAGCTGGACACATCTGTTTGGGAGGAGAACAGTCTTCCTAGGCCAGGCAGAGTGTCAGACAGTGTGGGGGTTATCAAGAATTACTAAGTCTGCTGAACAGGAGACCTGCTCTGTGCTGTGCTATGCGGTGCTGTGCTGTGAGGCAGTGCTGTGCATATCCAAAATGCAACTGGTCCTGATCCGTTGCCAGGAAATATCTGTGGAGCACTGATGCCTTGCTGTCTGCATCTCTGCCCCTCCACACCGTCTCCGCTCTCAGGTAAAACTGACACCCAAAAATCTCTGAAAGATTTCAATGCACGTTCGTGACACCTCATCCAATCAGAATTGAAGATGTTATAGCCTGTGGAAGTGTGACACACCTCAGAGACAGCAGGTGCCCCAAACTGCTCTGCCTTCTATCTCTGAAAGAACGGGGGCTGGGAGAAGGAGAGGTTGGTCAGCCCTGTACAGGGAGCAATTCTGCAAGCAATCTGCAGTCTTGTGTCTGTTTTATTTGGACTCCAGGGGCTGGTAACTCAAGCTGAACACAGACCATGGATCTGGTTCACATATCGTAATCACAAAGCACGCTTGACAGTGAACCTGCCCACTTCTTGACCTAGTTACTAAGCCCCAGTTCCCACACTCTGAGTACACTACCACCCCACTTTGCCACTGGGAGACATTATATCTTCGCTTTAATAGGACAGTCTGCACACACAGAGACAGACATACAGACACACACACACACACAGAAAGCAACACACACCCACACATTTTCTTTAAAGGGGCAGGATTTCCCCCCAGTGATTGCAACTTTTTCAAGGCAGTTGACTATTTTGCAAACATCTTTTCATGTGTGCTTGCACAGCACTTCCCCCAGGTACAGTTCTTGCTCCACTACGGCACAGTTCCTGGGTCAATCCTAGATGAGCTTTGGTAGCTCATGAAGTCGAGGCCTGGAACCTCTCACTCCAAGGCTCTGTTCCTCCTTCTGTCGCCGTTCCTGATGGAGCCTTATGAGACGTACCATTTCCTTCCCCACGGGAACATCTTTAAGGCTATGTTTTCCTTATAGGCAGAAGCTGCTAGTTTGCTTCCCAGCCACCCCACAGCTCAGACCCAAAATCACCACACAGAGACTGTATTAATTAAATCACTGCCTAGCCTATTAGCCCTAGCTTCTTATTGGATAGCTCTTACATCCTAATTTAACCCATTTCTAGTAGTTTATATTTTACAATGAGGCTTGTGGCCTGCCAGCAAGGTTCTAGCTTTTGGTTTGCATTTTTCTTGTCAGGTGGCTCCATGGTGTCTCCATGACTCCTTCTTCTTTCTCCCAGCACTCAATTTAGTTTCCCCCCCACTTAGTTCTACTCTACCCCATCACAGGCCAAGACAGTTTCTTTATTCATTAACCTATAAAAGCAACACATATACAGAAGGACTTTCCACACCATTTCCTGACTGGTTTTTATGTCAGCTTAACACAAACTAGAGTCATCTGAGAGGAGGGAACTTCAGGTGAGGAAATTCTTCCTTAAGATCCAGCTGTAGGCAAGCCTGTGGGGACATTTTCTTAATTAGTGATTAATGTAGGAGGGCCCAGCCCATTGTGAATGCACCATTCTGCACTGGTGGTCCTGGGTTCTGTAAGAAAGCAGGCTGAGCAAGCAATGAGGAGCAAGCCAGTAAGCAGTACCCCTCCATGGCCTCTGCATCTGCTCCTGCCCCCAGGTTCTTGTTCTGCATGAGTTTCTACCCTCACTGCTTTTGATGATAAACTGCTATATGGAACTCTGAGGGACATAAACCCTTTCCAGCCCAAGCTGCTTTTGATCACAGTGCTTCATCACAGCAATATCAACCCTAACTAAGACTCTTGTGATATTTGTTTATCTGTTCCACATATTTCCCTTCCATTCCTTTTCATTCTTTTCTTCACAGAAGTGAGATCACCTGGCCTGGCTCACCTTGACAGAACATCTTAACTCAAATGCCCCTTTTTAATTTTAAATATATATGGGGGTGTGCATGTATGTGCACTTGCCCAAGGAGTCCAAATGAGGGTGTTGGATCATCTAGAGTTGGAGTTAGAGGCAGTCACAAGCTGTCAGATGTAGGTGCTGGGTATTGCAAGATCAGCCAGTGGTTTTAATGGCTGAGCTATCTCTCCAACCCAGTTAAATGCTCTGTAGACTCAAAGAAACAATTCCACACTGCTCACATACACCTGCCTGGTCTTAGTGGGTTCAAATCCTGGAAACAATGGGTCCCCAAGTGTCATACCGAGCTTCCAGTATCTTCATCTAGATAAGGATAAAACTGCCATGTCTCTGGTAAGAAAATGCTGGCTTCAAGGTTGTGGAGGTAGAGTCCCAGGATCAAAGGTCCTTGATCTTGACTTCAGTAGAGAATCCCTGGGGGCCTTTGAACACCTCCCTTCTTCTGCACTCAAGCCTTTCCAAGACCAGATAAACCACAATCATTGGTACGATATAGCAGAACTGAGAACTGTCTATGTTGTTATAGAGGAGATGGAGAGCTCGGGGCCAGGCCAGGAGATTCTGCCCCAGGGTGAAGAATCAGACGCAAAGGCCTGTGTAGATGGTTACAAAGCATGCTGGCACCTCTTCTAAGCCGTCCCAAAGTTTCTAAAAACCAAAAGTACAGCCTTAAAACTTGGAAGAGCAAAAAGCAAAGGTGTTCATCTGGATAGTCACTGCTCTAAACTGCCTACATGCTGAGGGTTCTATTTATACAATGCTTTCTCTAGTTTTTAGCAGTGAAGGTGGCTGAGGACTCAGCTTCTGGATTTGCAAGGCTAGCTAGCTTGAAAAAAACACACTCAATTCAGATGGATTTACTCCAGAGCAGTACGGAGCATTTTCCAATCTGCTCCTAGATTTATGGGTTTCATCTCGGATGCAAACAATTAGCAAAACAATTTCTGGTTTATTTTAATGACTTGATGCTTCTTGAAAGGCTGCCACCCTGGGCCTTTCCCCTGGGAACAGTCATGAAACTACCCATCTGGGAGAAATCCCCAAGGCTTTGTTCTGTAGCAACGTCCTCAGTAATGAGACTTCTCGAGGAGGCTAGTTAAGACTCAAGTAATAAACACACTTTACTGGGTTCAGGAAGTAAACAACTCACAAGTCCCAAGAAGTTCCTGAGATTACAGGATTCATCAGGGTCCTCTCTGGGGTTATACAAGCAGTTACAAATGCTCAGGGAAGAAGACTGATGGGCCCACAGGTTACAAAGCCATGAAGGGATCCCCAGGGACTCATCTCCCATGAGCTGTCATCCATGTTGCAGTAGGGTTCTTGGTGATGGAGTGGCCTTTGAGTCACCCACACCCCTGTAAGTAACCCCAATAAACTGGTTCACCAAGCTAGTCTTGGATGGAATGTGTTTTTTGGTCTGTTGCCCATGCCCTATCTGTGAAGAATAGACATTTCATCACCTCTCCCCAGGGACAGTCACATGAGTCATTCACTTACTTCCTAGTCATTACTATCTTGTTTTAATTTCTTCTAAGAATGTTGGCTAGTGACTGGCTGACTGAGGCTCTTCCTTCTGCATGTTAATTAGATATGTTATTTAATAGTTGGATCTGGTTGCTTGTTTTTGAAGTTCATTAACAGAGAAAATTACTATTCTTCAAGAGAGAGTGAAAGTCCTTCAGGCCTACCCTATGAGTTTCACAACGGAATATAGGATCATGTGTTGGTGGGAGCTGTGGGCTGTGTTCCACCTGGCTCCCAGCCACCTGACTAGCTTATGCCCCAAAATAACAACACACAAATTGTATTCTTTTAAACACTGCTTGGCCCATTATATCTAGCCTCTTCTCGGCTAACTCTCGCACCTGGACTAGCCCATTTCTAATAATCTGTGTAGCCCATGAGGTGGCTTACCAGGGAAGATCTTAACCTATGTCCATCCTGGGTCGGAGCTTCATCGCATCTGCCCCAGAGAGCAGAGCTGAGGTGTATGAGCTCACTTCCTCTTCCTCCCAGCATTCTGTTCTGTTTACTCCACCCACCTATGTTCTAACCTATGAGGCCAAGCAGTTTCTTTATTAATTAGCCAATGACCTTCCTCCATCAATCATGCTTCTAGTAACAGGGGACAATATGGGGTCTCTAGACTAGGACTTTATGTAGAGAAAAAACTTTGAGCCATGTGTGTTTTGTGTGGTGTACCAAAAGTGTAAGAGAGAGGACTGCCAGAAAGAGCTGGCATGTTTCATATAAAGCTATGTCTGAGTTGAGGCACGTGTGTTAAAGGCGACTTTTGTCATCATGGGTTGGGTAGTTGTTCCCATGATGGGATGGCTAGTGTGTGCTGTGCTGCACTCCACTGGGGACAGACTAGGAACAGGAGCAGTGTGAACTTGACAGCAAGTGTTAGAATTTAATTTTTAGATTATTTTTTATGTGTATATTATTGTATTGTATGTGTACAAGTGTGTATGCACATGTCATGGCATTTTTGTGGAGTTTAGCAGATAACTTTTGGGAATGAGTTCTCTCCTTCTGCGGTGGGTTCCAGGAAGAGAATTTAGGTTCCCAGGCTTATATAGCAAGCACTTCTGTCTTCTGAGCCAGCTCACAATCCTGACAGCAGATATTTTAGCCAAGTTCACATCAGCTTTCAGGAGTGAACAAAGGCAGAAATCTTGGGGAGAATTTTCCACTTTTGTCATGCGGTGTCCCTCAAGTCTTGCTAAGGACAGGACAAAGCATGGGTAAGAATGCCGAGAAGGACAGATGTGAGCTTCTTCAACTTCCTGTTGTTGGGGTCGTTAAGACACTTTGTGAGCGCTGTCCAGGACCGCTGTGCTGTCGGAGCTGACCACACCTTCTCTGTTGCCCTGCAAGTCCCTCACACCAGGGATGCTCACACAGCCTTCTCCCTTTCCATAGTTCTTGATTTCCTGTCAAGGGGCCGAGCCAACAGAGCCAAGAGTCCAGATGTTCCCACCACTTCCAGCAGCAACCCCGCCCCTCCCACACCTGTGCTGGGACCTTGGGCTCCAGGGAGAAGCATCTTCTCAGGGCACGCACGCGTGACCCCAATTGGAGACAGGAGCATGAGATACCTTGCTCCTTCCCAATGAGCAGCAAACTCTGCACCAGGAACGGGATGTGTTTTCTTTTGTTTCCTTCTCAGATCTCCTTCTGGGCCTTTGCTGTGTCTTTGCATCAACAGTGCAACACACACAGGGGGAGGCCCACCACCCTTCCCTTTAGTACAGGAAAGCATGGAGATGCTCAGAACCTCTTCAGAAAGCAGGACCTCCAGCGATACGCTGACATTTGGACTCTGGATTGGACACCAAGTGTAACTGTAGGCAGAGGACAGGATGTGCCATGGGACTGGTGCCTGCCTTCTATGTTGACCTTGGTGACCAGAGGGGTTAGAGATTAACTCTGCATCTCAATATGAATGCAGAGGGCCAGCTTCAGATTGGGGGACAGGAGAAAGATGAGCAATTAATTCCCTTCTCCACAGACATGCACGAAACAGCTGGAACTGGCGAGCAGGTTCTCTGAGGTTCTCCACGACTTTCCTCCCTAAATGACCTTGAATCAGGAAGGATGCTCAGGAACATCCATTGGGCTCAACCATGGTCGTGCACATACTTACAGAAGTGGCACAGGGAGGTGTGACACATATGGGGAGAAGACCACATGACCCTGGAGGCAGTGATGTAAGGAAGCCAACCCCAAGTCAACACCGGAAGCTGGAATCGGGGAGGGGAGGCTTCTCTGCAGCTTCCAGAGGGATGGAAGTCTTGTCTCTATCTTGGTTTTAGTCTGTTGATACTTATTTCAGAATTCTGGTCTCCTTGTTATTTTAAGTCAACAAAGATATGGCAGTTCATTGCAGAAGTTACAGAAGCCCAAGGGGATCAAACAGAATAGGCCCGGGGATGGAGCCAGATCCTGGGCCAAAAACACACCCTGTGTCAGAGACAAGGAAGTCAACCAGTCAGACAGACAGACAGAAAAAAATGGAAAAGTGGGATAGAGCCAGGGTCTCCTTTCTCATGGGCTCCAATGCACTTCAGTTCTCTCTCAAAATAGACTTTTCCTCTTTATGTTTCCAAGAATCGTATCCGAGAATCTATGACCTGGACACAGAGATGTGGTTCCATCTCAGCACAGATTGGTCCTGGGGGAGCTGCATGCTTCCCAACCTGCAAGGATGCAAACAAAGCCAATGGCTCTCCCCAACGTCCAGTCATGAAGCTGACTCTTCAAGAGAAAGGCTGTGTCCCATGAGAGAGAAAGAGTGAGGTACCTGAGTTGACAGGAGCTAGTGGTAGAGCCCACGCCCCAGCTCTGAGGCAGCAGTGCTGGTGGCTCACAAGTGTCCTCCTGTGTTAGTCACCGCTCACCACTGTGACAATCATTTTATATCCACATCTTAGGAGGAGGATTTAGGTTCATGGCTTCAGATAGTGTGGGTACCATTGCTGTGGACCTGTGACAAAGCAGAGCGTAATTATGGAGGTGGGAACCGTGTGGAGGAAGCAGCTCAACACAGGGCAGTCAAGAAGCAGGGATGGGCAGGACAAGATGGGCCTCTGGTACCCACTTCTTCCAACCGGACCCTGTCTCCTAACAGTCCATTTGGTTATGGACTTGTTAGTTGGGTAATTCATTGGTGAAGTCAAAGTCAGAGTTCTCGGCGGATCGGACCACTGATGAAGCCGGAGCCCTCAATGGTTGGAGCAGTGATGAAATTGGAGCCCTTATGATCTATTCACCTCCCAGCCATGCTACCAGCTGGGGGTGAAAACTCCAACACATGAGGCCATTGGGGGAACACTTCATGTTGGAGTTTGAAAACGAAACATCACTCCTATGCTCATATTTTCAACACTTCAATCCAAGCTGGTGGCACAATTTTTGGAGGGCATTGAAGGAGGTGGGATGTAGCTGATTGAAGGTCACTGAGTGGGGGCTCTATGGGACATCTTTGCTTTAATCCCTTTATCTTCATCTCCCTGCTTCCTCCCACATGCTCTTACCACCACAGCATGCTCCCCAAGATCATGGGACTGAGCAACCACAGCTGAACCCTGTAAAACCACAAGCCGGTATAAATCTTTCCTTCCTCAAAGTCTTTATAAGGGATTTGGTCCCAGTGATAAGAAAAGAGAAATAATAACCTCACATCTAAGCCATCTCTAAAAAATTCTATCCATTCCCCTTTATGCCTCATACCTCAGAATAGGGAAGTAGGGACATTAGTTGACTCCCAAGGGAACTTGTCTCATGAGCCTTTCTGGGGCCTTCCTCTGTCCTGGAGATTTTGCCGTGAGGTACGTGAACTTCCCAACAGGCCCCTAGGTTCTCCTGACTGAGCTGTTCAATAAGAAGCTGCATGTTGCTCTCAGACTTCTCACGGAATTGTGAAGTCAAGTAAACTCCTCCTAAGCAACACAAGAGGTGGGTGGGTGCGAGGCAACAAACAAACAAAAACACTTGATGGTTCTGAGCAGCTGTGGGCAGGACCCAGAAACTGAGAGCTGAGTTGGGAGCAGGAGACTGCTGGGGACTTCTTGCTGAGCCTATGAATGATGACAGGAAACCCTACCAGACTTCCGGTGGGGAAGGCTGCTTCCTAAGACGTGTGTCCTTTCTTCAAAGGCAGACCTGTGAGATCTGCTCCCTGAGAACATTCTCCCTTTTGCCGAGCTTGGACAACAGTTCCGCTCTGTCCTTTTGCTCTTCTGTGCGGAAGTGATTTCCAGTCATGGGATGGAGAAAGCATTTGACCTTAATGCAATAACCATCCTATCCCCTAGAAGACTCTTCTTCCTTCACATGCCAACAAGATAAACACTTCCATGCTCCAAGTGGAGGATCTTCCAGGCAGAAATAGCTGCTCATTAGGTTTGCTGCCCCAAAACTTGTGGTGACAATCCCCAATGGGAAGTTCCAAACATTTGTGGGGTGGGTGAAAGATTAAGAACAAATGTCTTGGCTATGTGAACTGTCAAAGCCCCAGGGACACGAATGCATCCGTGGGATTCGGATGATGACTCAGCCCAGGGTCAGTGACAAATTGCTGAAGAAGAGGCGGCAGGGTGGGTGACTCAGCTTCAGAGCCTCCCAGGAGCAGATAGACATGGGACCACCAAGATTTGTAACCCGCAGCTCCAAGAAAGTGCAGAGCGGCGTGACATGATATGAGCATCATGACATCTTCTTTTCTCTAAGAGCTGGTTGCTGTTAGAAGGTTGTGAGTTTAGACTTGGCCAAATTCTCCAGAATGGCAAGGAACTAGAAAGCTGTGGCTGCATAGAAAAGTTGATTTTATTCCCCAAAGCCAAGCAAACCTTGGGTATAGCAGCCTCTGAGACTGTATAGAACTCTCTAGAAACTCAACAATCATCACAATTTCAACAAGGGCTATGCTTCCTATAAAACAGACTGGTTGGGTCCTCTTAGGGTGTTCCATGTTCAGTTGATGCACTGGCAATGTGTGTGGTCCAGCGGGGAAAGGACACGAGGTCCAGGCTATCTCTCTGTAAGGGCTCAGGTGAGCACTACAGGGCCTTGGAGAAACCAGCTCAATTCTGAGTTCTGCTCCCAAATTTCAGCTTTGCAGAGAAGGAAGGAGAAAAAGGTGTTTAGCCATTGAACGACACTCTCAGCCTTTGTTTGTCTATTGCCACACTAGAGGCCCATGCCAGCCAGCAGGGCAGTGACAGGAAATACCAGCGTGCCAAGTGGGACTAAGAGCATTCCTGTGAGATCTTGGTGTTGACTTGAGACTCTGGCACTGTCCAGGTTCAGTGAGCAGAGGGTGATTGACACGGCTATGGGTGGGAGTTTGTAGCACAACCTGGAGGAGAGAACTCACTGGGCTGGGTCTTCGCTCCCACCCAGACCCCACTCATTAGTGTTGAGACAGCAAATGCCCTTCTGCTTTCCAAGTCCTTAAAGACCTGCTGTAGCAAGAGGCTTTGTACCGTCTGATTTTCCCATGTTATCTTCAAGTGTCTGTAGAGTTCTTCCAAACACCTTCTCTGGCAGATCACATCCACTCCACTGCTGGGACCCATCCATTCCAGCTCTTGGACACATCCACTCCACTTGGAACTATCCACACCAGCTCTGGGACTCATCCACTCCAGCTCTTGGACACATCCACTCCAATGCTTGGACCCATCTACTCCTGCTCTTGCAACCATCCACTCCAGCTCTTGGACCCACCCACTCCAGCTCTTGGACCCACCCACTCCTGCTCTTGCACCCATCCACTCCAGCTCTTGCATCCATCCACTCCAGCTCTTGCACCCACCCACTCCAGCTCTTGGACCTATCCACTCCAGCTCCTGGACCCATCCACCCCAGCTTTTGCACCCATCCACTCCAGCTCTTGAAGCTTTAGGGTCTACTCATTATCTAATTGAGTTCTTGTCAGGAAAAGATCTCAACTCAGGTCTCACATGCCATCAAACGAGCCAGAGTGTGCACTTTGTGACCTGAGACCCTGGTCACCAGGAATACCACCAGTGAAAGACTCTTGAGCCCTGGGTGCCTCTTTCACCACAGGTGACAGATAAAAGGGAGGACAGGCTATACTCCTTGCTGAAATGGAAGATCAGGATGGGGTTATCTTGTCATGTCAAACAGTGCCACTCAGAAAGGGCCATCCGAGCTGAGATGCCAAGGCTGAAGAGCTGTGGTGACTGCCCTCCACGCATGCTCTGGGAATGAGGATTTCATACAGCATTTTACAGAGTCCCTCTGTCACTGTGTAGTTCAAGCTGCCAGATGTCAGCACGCCATGCGAAATGAAGCCATTGAGAATTTGCTCCTGGCCGTCAGGCGTCCAGGGCTTCAGTTCTCTGTGGATGGTGTCAGATGGGCACAAAGGAAGATTATAACTCTGAACAAAAGGCCCCACCTCCTTAGAGTCCCAGAGGCCAGAGTGAGAAGGAGAGAAAAGCACAGGAAATGAGGGAGTCAGAGGGCCAAGCACGGAGACCCTCATGTCAGAGGATCTGCCTCAGCAAGCTCTTCTGCTTGCTGGGGGTTAGGGCACCTGTGCCCTCCTCGGCTTCATGACAGAGAGAGACACCATGAAGGTGGTCAGGAGATGTGGGCCATATTTGGGACTTAGACCATAAACCCTTGGGCTGACCTGAGCTCTGTCATGTGTTGCTTCTGTCTTTGAGAAGGTGGCTTTGTGTCTGCGAACCTCGTTTGCACATGTGGATTAGGCAGCAGACACTTGGGGCTGTCAGAATGCCCTGTGGGTGTGTGGTTAGCACACCCTATGCAGGACTGTCAAGAGTGGGTGCTGAGGAACTAGTCACATCCCACTACAATCTCTACAAGTTGAGTCAACCTAAGCGCAACTTCAACTTTACTGGAGAAACATGGACGCTGGGGTCTGGGGAGGTAACTCAGTAAGGTGCTTGCCATGCAATCAGGAGGACCTCAATCCCCAGCACCCACAGAAGAAGGAGGATTTGGTGGTACATGCTTCTATTCCCAGCTCAAAGGAGCAAAGACAGGTGGGTCCTTGGGGCTCCCTGGGAAACCTCAAGCCCCAAGTCCTGGTTCTCCTGAAAAATTACAGCAGAGGTAAAAAAATTACCTCTGGCTTCCTCATGCACAGGAAGAAGGAGAGAGAGAGAGAGAGAGAGATAGAGAGGGAGAGAGAGAGAGAGAGAGAGAGAGAGAGAGAGAGAGAGAGAGAGAGAGAGAAGTTGTAAAGCCTAGGTATTATTTTTTATTATTTCTGTTTTAGATGAGGGTAAAAACCCCTCTCTTTGTGAAGTACAAACACACAGAGACTTTGTTAACCAATGGAATAAAGAAGTCAAAATAAGCAATTAAGGCTCATAAGTACTTTCTTAATTTATGTCACGAGACAAGAAACATTTCTAGTAAATGGATGAATATTCAAACACACAAAATACTTAATCCTGAACTTGAGCACAGTGGACGCCCTACTGTCAGCGGTTTCCTGTACTCCTCCTAACACACCTGCTGATGCCATCTGCCCACATGACACAAACATGTGACAGACGGGTCTGGAAGTCGGTCCCCCAAGGCTCCTGGCAGCAGAGCCGATGCACCTGGTATCAGAATGTCTTTACAATGCCTCTGTTCCCTGTCTCTGATTTTACACCAAGCACACGGGCTCCACCTACAAGGTGATATCTGGCACTACTGCCCAGTTAGAATACAAGGAGAGGGGTGGACCTGGATGCGTAGGCTCAGAAAGTCAGCATGTGAATTCTGCTGGTTATAACTGTGTTAAACTGGCGGAGTCAGAAGCAGCATGAGGGAAGGCTTCTGGAGACCTAGCTAGGGAGAGCTGTGAGCAAGGCCTTCTTCTTAACATCTGGTATGTTCCTCTTGTGTCCTTGTGCCATCTGGAAGCTTCAGCTGCAAGCACAGGTGACCGTCCCCAGGTTATCCTCATCTTCTGTTTCCACACCGTTTGCTCTGTCACTCAAAGAGCACAGACTTGATGGTAACAAACCTGAATACCGGCAATCTAGTGTCTTCTTGACTTTGATGAATCACACAATTATATATTGCATAGTAGCACTGCATTGCAAACCACTCCAGGCTTCTACGGGTATCTACACCAATGTTCATGAATCTATAAACAATGCACAACCGGGCTGGCTAAACCTGGACCCAGTGGGCAGCCTTCCTTCCAGCTGTTTGAGTCGGTTCCATTTGGGTCTACGGCCGTGTTCTGTTCAGGGTCTGGACTGAAAGGGAAGCAGCCACCGCTAAATCTTTTAGTAGCAGGTAACAGTGTATGACAGACAACTGGACCACTCATGCACAGTGACAGCTCACATCCCATTGATTAAAGCACGCCAGGGGCTAGACCGGTGTTGTGAAGAGAGGATAAAAGCTGGCTGGGAAGGCATAGGTGAATGTTAGTGAACAACAGTCCAGGTTCTCAGACTGCCTGAAGCTCGTCTGTAAATCCAGGGACAGCACTCCCCCTCAGAGGCTGCTGTGAGTGTGTGGGTTGGACAGACATGTCTGGCCAGTGTGTGAGGTCAGTATTATACTGATTGTGATGTCCGAATACTGAGTAAAGAGCCTCCGGCACCCACATAAACAGCTTCCATTGACCCAGGAAGGCATGCAACCAGGGCAGTGACGGATATGTCCCCTGCAGAAGACCACCCTCCCCTACCAGCCGTCTACTCTGTGGCCTCCTCCCTGCATCCCCGACCCCAGTCGTCAGAGGACTCTGACAGCAGAAGCTGCGATTCTGCTGGTCTTTCCTGGTCTGGAAAGCCCGGTGCAGATGTTGCTTCTTCTGGCCACTTTCTTCCTTCTCCCAAAGCTGCACCAAGAACAGTTCTCAGGCAAACACGTCTTTGATAGTATGACGGGAATTTGGCACTAGTGTGAGGGTCTTACGAGAATTTACACTGTCGTTTGGATAATGGAACATTCCACAGTGAATCTCCAGAGTCTATCTTGTTTGATACAGAGCGGTTTTGAAGTGGCGCTGCCTTTGAAGCGGGCCAGCTCATAGTTGGTAGCCATGAGTGTGATGAGCCTTTTGGCCCAGGGACATGTGAAGCCTGACTTTTCCAAGATGGTTGCCAGACTCTGAGCCATTGTTGGAACTGATCCCTTCCAGAAGAGTTTCCCTAAAAGCTCTGTGATTGTGGGTGATGTGTCCATCTTCTGTCCAGCCACATGTCCTTGGCAACTTGGCAGCCTCTGTCTGGTCTCAGCCTAGGAGTTGACAGGTACCATGGAGATAAAAGGAGGCATGTACTAGAAGGGGCCTGGCACGCATGAGGAATGGTGGTGCCTGTGATGGTGAATGTCACATAGAAGAGGGAGGCGTGGATGGCGAGGCAGGCCAGGGCCAGGTCTTGGAGATGACCACAGGGCCCTGGGTGGGAGGCAGAACTGCTCGGCCATGACAGCTCAGGTCACACTACAGGGCCCCAAGTCCAGCTTTTTAAGAGACCTGTTTAAGCCCCAAGTCTTTCCCTTTTCCTCTTTCTTTCTTTCTTTTTTTCTTTGGCAGGGTTTCTCTGTAGCTTTGGAGTCTATCCTGGAACTAGCTCTTGTAGACCAGGCTGGCCTCAAATTCACAGAGATCTGCCTGCCTCTACCTCCTGAGTGTTGGAATTAAAGGAGTGAACTGCCACCACCCAGCTCCCAAGTCTTTCCTAATGGGCCAGGGTTGGATGGCACCGCAAATGGGCTCCAGAGTAGAGTGTCCTCAAGAAACCCACAAGAAGATCCTTGATGTTGAATACGGAGAATTGTCCAAGAGCCTGCCAGAGGTTGGGCAGTCACTGTGGAGAGAGATCACAGTCCAAGTAATGCAGATGACTCTTCCATTGATCTAGGGTTTTAGTATGTTGATGTCTTGTTTTGAAAAGGTGTTCTGGACTCAGGCCAGAGCACCCAGAACATGCCTGTGTCATCCTATCGTGTGACAGGGCTCCTTTCTCATTTTATCTCCTCTTTGGAAGAAAACTTATATTTGCCTTCTATTCCTCTCCCTCCAGTATTTAGGCAAAGCACCCACTCCGTTCTCACTTGTAGGCTTCACCTTTCCTGTTGAGGGTAGGTACACAGAAAACCAGAGAGTCCCATGTAACATGAGGGGTCTGGCTGCTTGTTTGTTGGGGTTTTTGTTCTGCCCGGTACCCCCAGCTGTTTAGCCCCAAAGAAAATCACACAGGGATCTCTATAGGTTATAAAGCTGATTGGCCCATTAGCTCTAGCCTCTCACTGGCTAACTCTCACATCTTGATTAACCCATTTTTCTGATCTATGTTAGCCATGTAGCTCAGTACCTTTTTCAGTGAGGCAGATCACATCCTGCTGCTTCGGTGGTCTGGGAAGGAGTCGGGGAATCAGCTTCCTCCTTCCCAGAATTCTCCTGTTCTCAATACATCATTTCTACTTCCTATCTGGTTTTCCCACCTATACTTCCTGCCTGGCCAATCAGCGTTTATTTAAAACATGATTGACAGAATATAGATAATTCTTCTGCACCAGTCCCCAAAGTCATAACAACAAAGCTGTCATCAAGGGTCAGAGAAGGACCCTTCAGAGGCAGCGCCATGACCTCCTCAGTGGTACACTGAACCTCAATATGCTTACAAAAGAGTTTTGCCCCCATAGAGAATCTTGCATGGCTACTGTTAGGTGGTTGCTGGCAGGCTCACTCTTTCAACCAGTACTGCCCAGTGTCTGCAGGGGACTCACCTGGCCCCTGCCCTCACGGAACCTGGGGGCATATGCACTGAAGTCAGACCAGTAGCACATCAGTCAGCATTGGGAAGAAAAACCCTTGAAGCCACCACAAGTATACCCAACATGAGCCCTGGTTTATTCCAGAAGATGAGATTTGTTTTTCAACAAATGGTAGCCTTTCTGGGGTCAACAGACCTGAAAGTTTCTCAGTTTCTTGGGAGATTTATGAGGAGGGCTCCCCAGGAAGTACCACAGGAATGCCAGGCAGGCAGGATTGGGCAGAAAACCTTGTCTACACCTGAATTCAAATAAGCCCACAGCGATCCCAGCCATTTATGAGGATAGCAAGGATGGCTCCTCGCTATACCCCAGCCAATGCTAAGGGCCTCATCTCTATTTTCTACACCCCAAACCAGCCTAGCTCTGAGTCATCACTGGATCAGGAAAACCCTGAGTCAGATGTTCTCTGGGGCTGAGAACAGTTCCCAGCAGGGACATGGCTGCAAGCCATAATCCCCGAGGGCCAGCATCTGGGGTGGAGTAGGCAAAAGCAAAGCTGGTGAAACTCCACAATGCCATTGGTGAAGATCCACAATGCTCTCTCACGGAGGGAGAGTGGTGGGAGTTTGGTGACTTGAATCAACAGCGCATGGGAGAAAATGCTGTCCCTGAATGCAGCCCACGCACTGGGAGCTGGGTCAGGCAGGTCGCCAGGAGGAAGGCACAGGGAGTGCCCTGTGTTCTGGGCTTGTTCATGAGGTAGAGGCTGCTGGTGGCTGGACCAGCAGGAAGGCCAGATCGATGCCTCTTGGAGTATCCCGGGGCTTCATCCCTATCTCTGTCCATCACTAGGAAACCCGGCATGATCTCATCTGGCCTTCAGACTTAAAATACATCTCCTGTGGAACAATGGCCCTGAGTTCTCCTGCCGTTCCTCCCTTGGACTCCAGAGGCATATACAGCTACTTCCATAGGAGTCCTATAAGCAGAGCCCGGGCTACTTAGTACTCCTCATCTTTGATGTTCCCCGGCTTGACCTTCCTGCAGCCTTCCTATCTCACCTAAGGGAAAATTAATTCTCCCAAGCCAGCCAGCACCTGCTTCCAACCTACCAGCTCCACCCCCATGAAATCCAGAATCCCACCACTGTGTGCACCTTGGCTGAGCCCCCATTGCTACCTGTTTCAGGGCAGAATGCATATTCAGGTGTTTGGAATTGGGGGTCCGCTCGACTTTCTCTCTCCCATCACTATGTCTCCCTCCCCATTTGTATATGCACAATTATCTTCTTAATGGTGTTTGACATTTTTAGAACCTTAACAAAAATTCAAACCATCCCTTTGATCACTTTGTGATGTGATCGCTTTGTGATGGTGAATAACGTCACCTTGACTCACCCAGGAAACCAGTCTTAGACACGTCTGTGACAGATGATTGGAAAAGCTGTATTGAGCTATGAAGATCTACCCACTGTGGGTGACCCCATCCCCTGTGCTGCAGTTCTAAGCTACATGAAAAGGAAAAGCAAGCTGGCATTAGCATTCATCTCTCCCCAGTTCCTGACTGTGGGTGCAATGTGACCAGCTTCCTCGTGGTCTTACTGCTGAGTCTTCTCCACTATGAAGGATGGTACCCTTCAACTGAGCCCAGATAAACCCTTCCTTCCTCAGCTGACTTTAGCGAAGTTACTGATACATAATTCATATCCCCTTTACTGCTTGACTTATCATCTATCTTGTCTACTAAAATAGAGGTTCAATTGATTGGAGGTCTTCCTTTTGAAAGATTTGATTTCTTATTCAATTTCTAGTACCAAGAACAAGACCTGACACATAATAGGTTTTCAAAACTAGTTTGAAAAAAAAAAAAAAAGAACATCTTGACTGCCTAAATCTCTACCCCAAGGGGGAAAGGAAGAACTGGAATGGGATGCACCCTCATCAAGTAGCCTAAAATGTGGCTGTCCTTCTAGGAAACAGAGCTCGGCCATTTGAGATGCCCCAATGAGATGCGTTAACTTCCCTCCAGTTGACATTAGGGGCTGACATGGGAAAGCCCTGGCTAGCCTTGGTTACATTGGATGATTGCTGTGATAGCACATGTACTGAGCTCGCACTGGGCCGAGCCTGGATTCTGCCTGAGTTGGGTCACAGACAGAGGTGAGAGGCCCTAGAGCATTCTGTCCCCTAACAGGAGGATGAAGCCTGCATCTCCCTGGTCATGTGACACCGAAGGCTGTGAAAAAAGGAGGCACAGGAAAATCGGTGAGGGCCCATGGAGGGTCGAACTCCTTCTCCGTTAACCCCCCCCCCCCCCGTGAAAGCCAGGGCCACTAGCTGGGAGAAGCACGTGACCCCATACAGAAGATCAGGCCAGCCTTCAGGGCGGCTGATAAGCTCACAAGCAGGCCTGTTTGTCCTGACACCCGGATGTGGACTGAGGCCAAGCACCCTGTATTTTGCGGTCACAAAAGCAGATTCTGTTCTACCAGAATGATGTGTGTGGACTTTCAGTGAAGCGGACTCAGAGAACTCGACAGTTTCCTCCAGTTAAAAGGTTAAGCGCTGGCCTGGAGCTGAACATGTGTAAAAACAGTTTGCTGTAAACTCTGAAGGACACCAGCAGATACAGCCATGCTTGGAAAGGAATACTCTGAGCTGGTTTCAAGGATTTCTCCCCCCCCCACCCCCTTTGATTAACAAGGTGAGCTGGGAACAAGATTCAAGTGTTTCCTGAGAACAGCCTCACTGGACTCAGTCGTAATTACAAACTGAATTCTCAGAACCTATGAAGCTCATTTTCCCATGATATCTGACAGCTTAGCAAACATGACTGAAACCAGACACAGAGGCGAAGCCAAAGGTGTCAGTGAAGGCCCAGGAACTGCTGCCTGGTCTGGGCTGAAGGAAAGAGGATGGGGTGGGGTGGAAAGGGACCACACAACTGCCTCACCTCTCACCTTCCTGGTCCTGGGAGTCCGGCTCCGTCAACAGGAGCAAAAACCACAAGGGCCAAGGATAGTGCCTACCTGATCCTGTTACAGAGCGAGGAGGCCTTCCAATAAGAGCTCATGTGTTCTTCATGACAACCGCTCTCTGTTGTGTCTGCTAGAGAGGCTGTGATCTGGAGGCGCCTGTTGTGATCCCAAGAAAAGAGAAATTGAGTGACTGTGTGTGGAAGACACAGCCAACAGAAACCAGCAAGGACCCTGCAGCAAGGCTGGGGACAGAGCTGGACCCTTTGTTCCCTGTGCAGGTGGATCCAAGGGATGTCTGTTTGTCCTGCAGTGACACTGCCGAGCTAATGGAGTGGCCACAGCTGTCCTCTTCTTCGCTCCACCTCCCCTGCACCCTGCCACGAGTCCCCTCTGAAGAACATCCCCAGATTCCAAAAACAATTCTCATTGGTCTCTGTGGAGAAACCCAACCAACTCTCCTTTCTCAGAGCCGGCACTGGCTCATTCACCCAAGACGATCCTTTTCCTCTACCAGGTCCAGGATTCAGTGACCAGGGACAGAATCCTACACAGGCTCAGCCACCTGGGGCAGTGGCTGCAGACTCACATAGCACAGCATCAACCCTGGTCATTGAGGGTCTTCACTCCTACATGAGGCATGCACGGGCTAGTGTCCATCTTCTGCAGACAAAACACAAGCACAGCTTTCCAGAGCTGTTAAACCCCATAGGGAAATCAATGCTTAAAAATGCCATTTGGCTTCTCTACAAAGACGAGATAATGAAGACCCAGACAGCAGCATGGCTTGCCTAAAATAATATGAGGAATTCTGGGAGTGGAAAGAAACATGGCTTGCACACTGGCTGTCCAATTTCTAGCCCTCAGAAGAAAGGTAAAAATTCAGAACACATGTGTATGAAGGCCAGAGGTCAGACTTGGGTGGTGGTCCTCAGGAAAACTATCCATTTTCGGTTTTGAGACCAGGTTGCTCATGGGACCCAAGGCTCACTGTTGGGCTAGGCTGCCTGGCTTTGGAGACTTCCTACCTTGGTCTCCTTTGTGGGGATAACAATTGTGCTACCATGCTCACCTCTTAAAGCGGTTCTGAGACTTGAACTTAGGCTTGCAAGGCGAGCATTTTACTGACTGAGCCATCTTCCCAACCACTGCTTCATTTCATGTTGATGTTTCTTCTTCCGGTATTATATAGCATTATAAATCTATGAATTAGATGAGATGTCTATGATTTGGATATCTTTGGGAGGATTTCAAACAAAGTTTTTTGGGGGGCAAGAGGTTGGAAGAAAAAGATGGAAGAGAAGAGGTGGGGAAGAGATGGGAAAGACAAGAGAAATACAGAGAGGGAGGTAAGACTCAGATAGAAAGGCCACAGGGTTGAAAGTATACACCAAGGACTTGTGCCAGGTCTTGGAGTGAAAAGATGGACCAAAACAACCCATATTTGTCTAACTTTTTCTTACTGAGGTTCCTGGGTGGCTGCCCTTACTTGTTTTCCTCTTCAAAACACACATTATACCACAACAGCGCTCATCCCCACTCATGACTTCCAGACCCACAAGCTAACCTTACACGTCTTAATCATATCATCTTAATTCTCTTTATTTCATACATCTGGTCAGCTGTCTGTTGCTGTAACAAAGACAGGAGATGCGTCAACTTATAAAGGTTTGCGTCTGGAGTTTCTGTCAATGCTAGGTTGGCAACATGGCTTTGGTGTCTGTGCCAAGAAGCACATCATAGCAGGAGGTGTGTGGCAGAGTGAACTGTTCACCTGGAAGTGGGGTGGGGGGGATGTGGAAGAGGCCAGGGCTCCTTCAAGGTAGCGCCTTTAGCAGCCTATAATCAGCTTGCCAGAATTCACCTCCCAAAAGTTTGAGTTCTATGAGAAAGACCCAAGCCTTTCACTGTTGAGCGTACGCAGCCATCCCAAGCCAAGGGACCAGCATGCCATTTGTCTTTGTTTACAAGCATGTACAATGCTCATGAAGGCACCATCCACCATGAGCATGAACCAGGAGGCTCAGTGTCTCATGAATCAAGCATTGTGGAAGAAATGAGACCCAGCCCTGTGGGGAGCATGTGGTTACCCACGTGTTTACTTTTGTCTGCTGCTGAGATAAAACACCGTGACTGAAACAACCCATAGAAGAATGAGTTTATTTGGGCTGTGGTTCTGGAGGTAAAAGGCCCATCATGGATCTGAGACAGGCATGGTGAAGGAGCTGGCATCTGGGAGATCACATCCTAAAGGCAGAGATGAAGCCGAGAAAGTGAGCTTAAAATGTCACTAGGCTCTTTACCCCAACACCTGCCCCCAGTGATGCCTTTTCTCCAGCAAGGATGCACCACCTAACCCTCCCCAAATGGTACCACCAACTAGGAACCAGAGCGGATGAGAGACAGTCTCATTCAAATCCCCACACTCCATTATATAGTTCGAAAACTGAGCCTTGAGGCAATTATGCAACTTGCTAAAAGCCATGTCAGCATCAAAGCTGAAAGGAAAGCCTAGTTCCGGTGGACTTAGGAGTCCTTGCCCAGCTCTGTGCTATGAAGCCAGCCAGGACTGAGGATAACCCAGGATGAATATTTCTGCTACCCTTGGGTCTTGCATTTATAGACTCTTACACATGTATACACACCTACGTTGCATATCACTCGACTCCAAGAGTGCCTTTTCCTCCAGGTTTTGCTCAGACAGACCTAAGACATCCCCAGTTAACTCAAGAGCAACCCCCATTTTGGATCGGCCGTCCCCCTCCTTCCTTACATTTTGTTCTCTGGTTTATGGGTCTCAAATGTGGAATTTCAAGTCCACATCCTGTCCGTCGCTGGCTCGAGCAGCAGGCAGCATTCTTGAGGAATGGCCAGTTGATTTCCTGACTTAAAGCAAGGATCTCGCTCCTTCCTTTCATTTCCTCAGCTCGAGCACTCATGAGAACGAGAGCTGAGCCACGTGTTAGTGCAGGCGCTTCTGGAACAAAGGCACTGGCTGCAACAGATGGGAAACATTTGGTGCCAGGGTTGTTTCTTCTTTCTGGACAGCCCCGAGCCTGGTACTCGCTGGTGGGAGTGTTGTCTTGGGCTCACCAGTAACGACTCTGAACCCCAGCTTCCCCAGTACTACCTTCTCACCCTGACACACACTCCCCGCTTCACCCCAAGAGTGATTTTCCTCCTGCCATCCCAAAGTCTGATTCCAGAAAGAGACTATATTCTCAGTTAATATTTACGGACCTTAAAAAAAAGTCAATCTAATTTTCCCTCCTTATTTGGGTGTTTGGTTAAAAAGTTGTGTCCCGGTGTGGCCAGTCCAGCTGTAAGCTAGTGCGGTGTGTTAGCCGTGCTGTGTGTTAGCTATGAACTGTCTCTCTTCTTTTTCATGGAGATTGAAAGGTGAGAGAATCAAAGGTGACACACTGTATTTTCATTCTAAGGCTTGGTTCACTTCCAAAGGGACCTCTCTAAGACCAGGAGCCTCATGTCCACAGCAGCCTGTCTCCAAAGCCTGGGGCAGACTGAGAACACATGGAACATTCAGCACCCTGGTTACAGGAGCTGAATTCCCAGGGAACCCTTCAAGGGGTGAGAGGCATAGAGGGGAGCTACAATGCTTAGAAACACACAGTCAGCTTTGCTTACTTTTCTCAGATTTGGAGGGGAACTCATCCAGGAGCCCTCTTCAGAAACATTATCACCCGAGTCCCAATGAGGACAGGGTATTTGACCTCACCAGACCCTAATGCCACACCACAGGGATAGAGTTAAAGGAGTATTCCTATACACTGAGCTTTTGAGTGGGGCCATTGGAACCTCTAAAGGGAAGGCGGTGGGAGATTTTTGAGAGGAATAAGATGGGTCTCCTTGGAGACCATTTTGTGTGATTGACAGCAGGTAGGCTGGGAAAGGGGAGGGCATGGTGTCCATGCACTAAACGGTGTAGAAACATAACCAAGTTACACCTGGGTGATTGTTCCTCTCTTCTTACATGGCAGTGTGCTTCTTAGTTGGAGTACAAAAGAGGGAGAGGTGGTGTACTCTCAGGGGAGTCTGGAAATGCCCCGACTATTCCTGTCAGCTTTATCTGGAGGGCTGTACCACACCTGAGTCCATAACGACAACTGCGCCCCCTCAGGTGAGTTCTGAGGCTCTTCCTCTAGGGTGTAGTTGGACCATAGCAAGACACGGTTTTAAATGTTTTCAAATACTTGTTTGTCCTTAAATCCTTCTGAATGTCATTAACAAGGACACCAGAACACAAGAGATTTTGTGCTGTCCAGAGAGACAAGGCTGAGGTGTGCATGGCTGGGATTCTGGAACCCACACCTACAACTGCCAGGCTAGGCTACCTCTCTTGCTCCTGTATTCTAAGTGTCTGCCCACCAGCTGCCTTCCACACATCACGCTCACATCTAGTGGGAAGACATTCTGCTCTGAGCTCCCTGGGAGAGAGCACGGGGAGACCCCAGGATTCCCTTCCAGGCAGATCAGCCAGAGTAAGCCAGGGCACGCAGCAGCATCCACTCCAGACTCCCAGTGGCTTTCCAGAACCAGTTAGCTGACAAGATAAACTGCTAACTGCCATGAAGGAGTTGCCACCATCCAGGCCGCTGTGCTGGTCTGAGTCAGGTGTCTTAGTCAGGGTATCTATTGCTGTGAAGAGACACCATGACCACGACAACTCTTATAAAGGAGAACATTTAATTGGGGCTGGCTTACCATTTCAGAGGTCTAGTCCATTATTGTCATGGTGGGAAGCATAGTGGTGTACAGGCAGATAGGGTGCTGGAGAAGGGGCTGAGAGTTCTAAATCTGGATCGACAGGCAGCAGGAAGAAAATGTCACACTAGATCTGACATTAGCCCCCACCCCCTAGTGATGCACTTACTCCAGCAAAGCCACCTACTCCACCAAGGCCATACCTCTTAATAGTGCCACACCCTAGGAGCCCAAGGGGGCCATTTTTAGTCAAACTACAACAGGCAGGTTGTAGCAGATGCCCCCTGGCAACTTTGCCCTTCAGCCCTCGCTGACCCACACATCCTTCTACTGCACGAACTCACAAGCCCCACACCAGGGTTCATTTGTTGGGAACTGGCACAGCCATTGCAGAAAGCTGCAGAACACTTTGTAGGTAACTTCCTGGCAGCAGCCTGCCAACTGTAATTGGAAGGTGGGAGCATGGTCTAGCTTGGATACAAAGCGTCCCCGGTTGTCCATATGTTGAAGGTATGGTTCCCATCTGGTGAAACTGTTGCAAGGTGATTATGTCACTGGGATCTTTATCCATAACTTAACCATTGGCCTAATCCTTTGATGGGTTGTAAGACGGCGAGACCTAGAAGGTGGGGTCCTAGCTGGAAAAAGTGGGTCCCTGTAGGTTTATCTTTGAAAAGCATATCTTTGGCCCAGCCCCTGTCTGCCTGTCTGTCCATCTCAGACTCTGCCTGTCATGAGCTGAGTCACGTGACCCCACCGCCATGTTATCCCTGTGTCAATGGGTGTTCTGTTCTTCAAGGGACCAGAAGCAGCAGAGCCAAGTGACAGTAGACAGAAACCTTTGAAACTGTGAGCTGAAATGTATCATTCTTCCTTTTAAGTTGTTTCTGTCTGATGGCTTGTCACTGGGAGGAGAGGCTGTCAGGACGCCCCATACTGAGAATTCCTTACCCTCCACGCTGCAGTTTACCACCAGGGAAGCTTGTTTATCTTGGAGAGGTTTTGTCCAATGGGCAGAGTTCTTCCGTTTTACAAGATGAAAGGTTTGTGGAGATGGAGGTGGTGACAGCTATGTGATGTAACATATGCACTTAGTACCACTGAATTCTAAGCTTAAAAATAGTTCTGATGGTAAAACTTAGGTGTGTTTTGTCACATCCACTTTGGAAAGAGGTTTGGCAGTTCCTCACAGTTAAAATACACTTACCACCCTTCCTGTGTTGAAGGTCTACTTACCATAGCTGTGTTCAGGATTGCTCTAAGCTTGAAATGACAAAAGGGTCTCTCAGATGGTGAACAGACACATCCTTACACACAGATACAACTGAATACCAGGCAGTCAGGAAAAGGAGCAGACTGAGGATATGCAGCCACGTGGATGAATCTTCAGTGTGCCCTGATGGAAGCCAAGGGTCAGAAGTCTCATTTTGTTGCCATGAAAATCGCAGCAAGGCAGAACCATGAGGACCAAACAGATCAACAGTTGGTAGGGCCCAGAGAGGAAATGAGAGGCTGACTAGAACATGGCCTGAGGGGCTCTTGGAATAATAATATTCTATGCATCAGTTACTGTCATTGGTTAGTCAACTGCAGTCCTTTGATAAAACGCAGAACTGTTCATCTGAAAGGGTGATTTACTGAGGGTAAATTAAGCCTGAGAGTCTGGTTTTGAAATAAACAGTAGTCCAGAGAAGCTGGGTGTGTGGTACACATCTCTAATCCTCATGTTCAGGAGGGTGGAGGCTGGAGGTTCTCAAGTTCCAGGCACACAGAGTAAGATTTTTGTGCTTCCACCCCCTCCAAAAATAATCAAGCCAAAACACCAATATCAAAACCCATAAGCAAAAATCCTTTTTGCTATCTATCTATCTATCTGTCTGTCTGTCTATCTATCTATCTATCTATCTATCTATCTATCTATCTATCCATCCATCTATCCATCTATCTATGACAGGGTCTCACATATCCCAGGATGTTTTCCAACTCTCTGTGTCACAAAGGATGACCGTGAACTTCTATGCCCCTGCCTCAACTTTCATTACAGACCAGCTTCTGGGTGCTTTCATTACAGATCAACACAACCATCCCTGTAGCGGCGAGGACTAAATCCAAATTTCATGAGGTTTAGGCAAGGTCTCTACCTACTGAACCACACCCCCATCCTCTGGCTTGGTTTGTTTTGCTTTGCTTTGTTTTCTGAGTCAGTCTTACTAAACACTTCACTAAGGCTGTCTTCAAACCTGTAGGCAAAAGTGACCCTCCCACCTGAGACTCCCAAGTAGCTGTGACTACATGTATGAGCCACTTGGCTCAGCTTGTTTGATTTTTAATTATGGCCAAATCTATAAAAGCATAGTGACAGAAACAATGCATTGCAGTGGTTCACAACATCCCTGCCTCTGTGACCCTTAATACACTTCGCCATGTTATGGTGATCCTACCCATAAAATTGTCTTTGTTGCTACTTCATAACTGTACTTTTGCTACTGTTATGGAGTATAATGTAAATATCCATGCTTTATGAGGATCTTAGGTGACCCCTCTGAAAGGGTCATTTAATCCCCAAAGGAGTTGAGATCTACAGGTTGAGAATCGCCGTCCTTGATATCCCACAATATGGTCTGTTATTAACTATTTTCAATGGCTAGTACAATACCATCGTGGTTGGACATTGTTTTTCAATCAAAAATGATGACCATTTTTTAAAAAGGGGAGGGATAAAAAGTGATAATGCTTGAGGTTCTAAAAAGCAAACAAAGAATAATTATTTTGGTTACAAAATAGATGCAGTTGAAACTACAGAGAGACTAGGACAGATGTGTCTTTCAAAGCTGCAGCTTGGGGCAAAACAGATGTGAGTCCTCCATTCCCAAGATTCTTATGCAACTGGCCCTGGCCAGAGTCATTGACACTTGGCTTAGAGAGAAGCTGGATTCCCATTAGCTAAGTTCCTTTACAAATGACACCACTGGAGTTGGCATCACGTGAGTGGCACAGGCAGCAGTGTCAGGTGGCTCTTGACAGCTGTGTGATGGGAGAAGTTGGGGACGATCGTTGACTCTGGTGACACAAAAGCCTTGAGGTTTGGTGAGCTTTGATGTGGTCTGAAGGACATGCGTGGCCACAGTACCATAGTGCCGTGGGTCGTGACAGAGGGATTCTGATTTGTTGACACAATCCAGGGGAGCAGAATGAAGTCACAGGGTTCAAAGAATTTTTCTTACACAGACCCACAAAGTGTCTTCAAGGAAAATATTATTTACAGGAATTTTGAACTAAGATATACATAAAATATGCTTCTCCTCACCCCTAGTGTAGACAGCACTCAACTCTTAATCAGGAAATGTGTTTCAGCAACACTAAGATGACCGGACTAGCCAGGTCTGACCCTGGGAAGTCATGACTGTTTAGAGAACAAAGTTTGCTAAGAGCCAACTGTGAGCAGATTGCTGAAGTGCCTGACTTTTGTCTGCAGTCATGGCTTTACCAGAGAGAGAACAAGGTCACTGGGGAGTTATTAAGTATTGAAAAAACCACATCCAAATTCTGCAACCAAAATGAAGAAACGCTTCCCAGAACCGTGTGCCACCGTTGACTAGATTTGGAGTTGTTACAAAAAGTATGCATGTCCTTTGGAAATGTCTTAAGCAGAGCATGAGGTGGAAATGAGCCTCCTCCCCAGCAAACAGCACCCCCAATTCCTGGGGGGAACCATTCGTCATGTCGTGTTCTCAGATGTCTCTGTGTATGCATGCACTCACATATAGCGGAACACATCATACACACACACACACACACACACACACGCCAGATGGCAGATGAGGTAATTTGTCTTTGAAGATTCAAATAAAATTGGCTGAGCCCCCATCCCACATGTGGTGGGCAGTCCATGCCACTCAAGCAGCCTCAGAGTTTGCAGCAGGGAGGGGAGGAAGACGTGTTTCCTAATCCCTTTTGCTTTTCGGCTTCAGCTCTTGCCAAATTAGGTCAGGGAGTGATTGCTTTGGTATCCCAAACATAGACATGCTGTGTCTCTTTTTTTTTTCCCCTTAAACCCCAGATGCAAAAGGCTCGAATTATTATTCTGCAGCAAATTGTCTTAGTTCATTTCCTGTCGTCCTGATACAATACCCTAACAGGAGTTACTTGGGGGAGAAAGGGTTTGGTCCAGCTCACAGCTCCAGGTCACTGGGGTAACCATTCATCATGTTCTCAGATGTCCCATTCTCTGCATATGCATGTACTCATATATAGAAGAACACACACCACATACACATACGCACACGCGCACGCGCGCGCGCGCGCACACACACACACACACACACACACACACACACCATCCATCATTGTGGGGAAGTCAAGGCAGCAGGGACCTAAAACATCACATCCATTGTCAAGAGCAGAGAACAAGAAGTTAACGCATGCATACTTACTCCCAACTCACTCCCTCCTCCCCCCGCCAGAGTCCAAGATTTAAAGCTGGGGACTGGCTCCACGCACTTTTAGGCTGGGTCTTCCCCACACTGATCAGCACAGTCAAGGCAGTGTCTCCTAGGCAGACTTGGTATGGATGATCCCTCATTGAGACTCTCTTTTTTGGGGGATTCTAGATTGTGTCAAACTCACAATTAGGCTAAATATCACGTTCATGGACCATTGCTGCCAGGGATTCCTGCTAGATGCTCCATCTGTCTGTGTCTGTCCGTCCACGGTTGAGTCATCCACCCATTCACAGCTCCATCCAGACATCATCTATTCCATCTCTTCACTTCAAGCCATCCCATCTGTGGTGTTACTATGAACTGGCAGCCTGGCGGGATTTGTAATCACCGTGGGACCATGCGTCTCCGAGGGCATTTCCAGAACGATTTAACCGATCCACTGTAATGGTTTGAATGAGAAACATCCCCCAGAGTACTGAGCATTTGAATACTTGGGCCCCAGGTAATGGAGCTGTTCAAGGAAGTTTAGGAGATGTGGCTTTGTTGGGGAGATAGAGCCCTGAAAGAGGGCTTTGAAGTTTCAAATGTTACATGCCTTTCCAGCTCTCTCTCTCTCTCTCTCTCTCTCTCTCTCTCTCTCTCTCTCTCTCCTCTCTCTCTTTTCCCCCCTCTCTCTTTCCCTTTTTCCTTCCTGTTCGTCATTCAAGAGGTAAGACCTAAATTCCCACTTTAGCTGCCACGGCTCACTCTGATATCATGGACCCAGGTGGCCTCATAGTTCCCACGGGCCTGAGGGTAACCTTGAACTTCTGGTGTTCCGTTTCCTCCCAAGTGCTTGGCTTTCGAGTGTGTGCACTGCACACGGAGTGTGCGGTGCTGGGGATCAAACCAGGGGCTCTGTGAAAGGCGTACGGGCAAAGCGCCCACTGAGCGGCACCTCCAGCTTGCCTTATTTCTTAAACACACCCTGTGGGAGGCAGGTGTTGGTGAGCTCCATTCTGTCCCAGTGACTCCTCTCCAGACGATGATGATGGTGTTCGCATAGCATGGACCCAGGACAAAGTCTGCACCGAGAAGCCAAACTTAGGAGGACAGGAGACCACTGAAGAAAACCTCTCCGGACTTGCGTATGTAAGCTGAGGCCGTCATCATGCCTCAGCTGACCGCCCTTCCTCCAGCAGCTGTCCGTGTCAGAGAACATTTGGGCCTTGCTGACCGCATCCCGGCCCTTCACTGTTTATTCAGGAAGACCCTCTTGGGATGTCCCGCCCACCTTTCCTTTCCAAAGCTAGCCCAGCCCAGAGTGAGAAAACTTGTTCAGCACTGAAGTCTTTGTTTCTTCCTGCTCTCACTCCGCCAAACTTCTCATCCCTCGGGGAGCATTCTTCTTTCCCCCAGATTCAGGTTTTTTCGGGGGAGACACCACCCATTATTCAGACAGGAGAAAGAGGTTCCAGAGGGAATTGTGGTCAGCTCTACGTTCAGTGCCCGAGCACAGTTGGGCTCCCCACTTCCCGGTGCCTCCTGAGGGCCCTCTCATGTGATGCTGGCTGGATACGCAGCATTTGTCTGTTCCAAGTTCTTTCACTAAACTGTAGCGCAGTGCCTGGTTTAAAAACCACATGTTACGTGGCGTGTCTTCCTCCAGTTTCCACAGAACCCAGCCGTGAGCCACCAACAGTGTATGGGAAAAAAAACAGTCTAGATGTCTCCTTTTGGTTTGTGCTTTTTCTGGTGCTTGAGATGGAGCCTGGGGTCTTGTGTGAACTAGAATGTTCCTCTACCACTGAGACACACCACAGCCCCTTGAAGAGGGGCCTTTGGAGGGTGTTGTTCTCTGCCAGAACCTCTCTGGGGAGCCCAGGTCCCTTTCTCTCCAACATTCGCTCTTCATCCAGAGTCACTTGGCTTGATTCTGATTTTGATTGTTTACAACATAACCAGACAGAAGGAAAATATGAAGGATGGACCAGAGATAACCATAACTCAAAAACCATCTGCGGATAACATTTAAGAAATTTGGTGCCAGGCAGTGGTGGTGTACACCTTTAATCCCAGCACTCAGGATTCGAGGCCAGCCTGGTCTCCAGAGTTAGTTCCAGGACAGGCTATAACCTACACAGAGGAACCCTGTCTCAAAACAAACAAACAAACAAACAAAAAACCAAAAATAAAACAAGACAAAGAAAGAACTTTGGGACGCTTATGCAGATGTCACAAAACGGCTCAGGTATTGACTTCTGCATGCTGTAGGTCACCTTCCCTGTAACTGACTGTCATTGTATTTTCTCTGTCCTCACTTTAGACCTGGGAGTCTCCACACTGGCTAATACACTAGCATTTCACTCCCTGTGATTATTGCAAGCATAGTTGTTCCCCATCTTCCAGGAGAGTAAATGATACCACAAAAGGTCATCCCAAACATGAATTGCCCTTTTCTATTTGAACCCTAAGAGATGGAGTTACCAAGGTTAAAGCTTACACATGGCTCTATATGTTTTGGAAAAACACAGCCACAGGAGCTTGGGAAACAGGCGAGCTAGAATCATCTTTGGCAGGTGTGGGGAAACGGCCCCCAGGTTCTTCCTTTCTGATGAAGGCTCAGGTATCTCCCAGGCCACAGCGGCTGTCACCATCATTGGTGACCTCCTCTCAGGTAAGTTCCTCCCAGCCCTGTCTCTGTTTCTTTGGTCCCCGATGATGTGTCTCCCAGGGTCTCCTGACCCTCTTTCCCATCACACTGGCCTTGGACATGGTTGGGAATCATAGCATCTGACGTGGAACTTGGCCTCTCATCCCGTTCCAGTCATTCTTAGGGGCATTTGACGAGGACCCCTAAGAAATAGTTTGGAGGATTTGTGAGGGCCTGCCCACTGTCTGGAGTCCCTCTGGTCTCAGAAATTCTCTAGCTATGCCAGGGACTTGCTAGTATATGTCTTCCAGTTAGGGTCCCTGTCTTCATTCAGCATGGTCCCTGGCACCTGCCATGTCCAGGCAATGGACTCCCTCCCCCCATCTGTCCTCCAGGCCCCTGAGGATTTTCAAGGCTTTGCCACCTTCTTAAGCAGGTCATTGAATTCTACCTGGGAGTACGGAGCACAGTGTTGTTAAATATACAACAAAGCCATCCCCAGAAAATTCTAGTCCTGTTATCTAACATCTCCTCAGACCACTTTTGGGAAGCAGCCCTCCTGCTTTCAGCTCGACAACAAACCCTTAGAGATTTGGCCCAGCTGTCTCTTCCCCACAGTGGAGCCTTGCTCCGCCAGAGAAAATGGGTCCTCTCTTCCCCACATCTGCCAAGTTTGCCACATGCAGCTTCCAAGACCTCGGGGGTCTCACCACTACCACCCAGCGCTAGTGGGGCCTTTTCAGGTGGGCACACAAAGGCTGTCTTGGGAGGAAGTTGAGAGACCAGCTCTGGACTGGCTAGTTTCCCTTCGTGAGCTCCATGCAGGGCCCGTCAGGTCAGTCACCCTACGGTGTGTGACTCTTTGGGAACACTGCATAGTCCAGACAGGGCTCCTTCAGGGGATGTTTGAGAGCATGAAGCTCCTCCCAAGGTTATCAGGAGGGGTGCTCTGAGCATGACTGATCTTGACAGTCTTCAGGCTTCCTACAAGTCTGGGTCTTTAGACTTAGAGGTGGTTTTCTATCCTTTTTTTGTGGACACGGATGGTGTTGGAAAGGCTCTGAGACTATGAAATGTACTGAGTGTGTGTTCTGACCTGGAACAATGGTAACATCAAGTAACGGCTCTGCTGGAAAACAAAAAGGCAAAGCCAGGGGTCTAGCAGAATGTTTTCCATTTTCACAGCAGGAAAACCTCTACCAGGGCTGAGTGCGACCTACTGAGGCAGAGTTCAGAAGGGACACTCGGCACCACATGGGCACAGACAGTCACCACGCAAATGTGCCGTGTGGAATTCCGACCAGATGCGAAAGCTCATCTACTCACCTCAGATACAGCACCTGCGGAATGACTCCGCCCGAGCCTAACCTGGTGCACCTGAGTTTGTTGGGATACACACAAGAGGACGGGTCAGGGGTTATTTACAGCATAAGTGACCCCCCAAGTAGCTACATCACTGACAAGCACTACCCCAGCATGGATGATGACTTCCCTTAGCTACCCAGTTGGAGTCCCCCCTACTTCAGTTAGCCTTCCAGACCTTTGAGATCCTAGCATCTCCCAAGACCGTGCTCTACTGAGGCACAATGACATATAGCCGGGGGACAGATGCAGGAGGGAGTGGATGGCTGGAATCTCAGGTGAGGGATTAATGCCCCGCCCCCAGCCTTCCTTCTATGAGAAACATGAACAAGTCTGATCTTGCTAAGGGTCAATGACAGTCACCCCAAGCCGTCCCGTGAGGGGGTGTCAACAGGCTGGGTCTTATTGATGGCCTCTTGCCAATATTCATCAACCCCTTATCTGTCCTGAACTGTTTTCGCACTTGCAGAGTGGCCATACTCTGTCGGCCCATCTGGAGGCTTTTGATGGAACCAGTGACAGCGTGGGACCATGCCAAATGCAGGCACCCAATGGTCCAGAAGGCAGCAGCAAGCAATGTCTCCTCTCTCCGGAGATCATTGAGTCCCAATAGTTCTGAGAAACCTGCTATAGACTGTAGGGCCCTTTGACTGTGCTGCCCTATGGTTGACGGGCTCTCAGCTCCTCTGCTTAATGTGGGGTACTATACCCACCTGTCTGCGGCCATCACTATAGGAACATGAGGGCGGTATGAAAGCCAGGGTCCCTTTAAATCTTGGTTCAGTGAGCTTAGGCTACGGTGTGCAATGTGAAGTGTTTAAGAGAGTGGAATCTGCTTAGAGACTTCGAGAACGGACTTCAACACTGAATCTCCTCAGTTTTGCTCCCTCCCTCTGAGAAATGGGTCAAGAGGTGCCTTCCTACAGGGATGCACAGTGGCCCAAAAGAATTAATCTATTCTCTGGTTTGCTCTGGTCATAATGGCTGGGCTCACAGGTGCCACAGTGCAGTGGGGGAGGGGCAGCAGAGCTGTCATTTCACGGAGAGCACACCAGCCACCCCTGGACACCATGTCATAAGAGACCAGGAGACTGAAGACGTTGAACTGCCAGTAAAGAATTGTTCCCTAGACAGACATGTGCAAAACAGCTCTGGAGAGCCTGGCTTGTGACTCACAGGCAGCGTGCCCCCACACTGCAGCTGTGGGCAGCGCGGCCACCTTATGATTCACATTTTCCACGATTCTCCAGAAAAATGAAAACCATCTGGACACACCAGGACCACTCAGATGGACGCCAGAGCCGACACGGCTCACAGACTGGCATGGGAGCTTCCACAGTCCCGCCTCGCCCAGAGCTGCCTCCCCAGCTGTAGCCCCTGTCTGCCTCCACCACGGTCAGACTCCAGGTCCACTGACCCAGAGGCCTCTGCAGAGAACACCAAGTGGACACAGAGGTGCCTGTCTGCAGCGAGGCAGGGTGCAAACTTTGGGGTCTTTTAAAATTCTCTTACTTGCTGTTTTGAGCAATTGTCCTCACACCAATCACAGGCCACCATGTGGCGCCTCTACCTTGAGTCATCTCGTGTCTGACCTGCGCAGGGACACTAGGATTCCTCTCTGATTTAGGGTTTTGAAACTCGTGTAAGGGAGGTAGGGGTGTCCAGAAGGGAAGGGTGTCTTGGAAGGTTCCCAGCATCTGCTGTCTTGAGAAAGCAGCTCCCTAGCCATGTACAGCCAGCTGCTGACATCTGATTCCTTTTGTGTGTGTGTGCAGACCTGTGAAGAATGTTCCCCTAAGATAAGCCCCACCCGCGTTTTAGATGAGAGAGCACCAGGTCCAATCTGAAGCCTGGCAAAGGGTGCTGTCCTTGCCAGCTGAAGAGCCAGACACCCTGGCTCTATTTCTCCTCCCACGTTGACTGCCTGGCTCGGTTTCCTGGGGACCTTAATGGTTCGTCTAGAGAATGCCTAGAAGCTCGAAGGAGACAGGCCCTGGGGAGCACTCAGACAGTCCTGGGGAGCACTCAGACAGTCCTGGGGGTGGGAGAACAGCAGAGGAAGCGTCAGTTATAAAGTCACTGCTGTGGGGTCCTGGGGTGCTCCCTGCCCTTCCTGGCTGGAGGGTAACTTGAGTACCCCCTTTCAGCAGCCACTGAGTTCACATGTAAAGCTCCCACAGCTGTAAGAATCCTCCCACTCTCCCGTTCTTACAGACAGGCTAAATTCCCAACCATTGCCCATGCTATCCACTCTATGGGCTTCACCCCTATCCCCCTACCTCCTCCCATTCCACTGCTCCACCCCCCTCCCCCAAAGGCTAGGACCCTGTTCTTGGCACCTCTCCAGGCCTGAGTAGTGTCTTGTCTCTGGAAGACAACAGAGGCCTGTGTGATAAACAGTGGCAGGGCTGGTGGAGAGGTGGGCCCAGGAGGCCCTCTGCCTGGGTCATGCGTACGAGCAGAAGATACAGAGGCGGAGATGTGGAGGGTGGAGGATGGATGGGGGATGGGTAGCCAGTCCAATGGAGGATGGGTAGAAGACAGCCTGCCTGCAGTTAAATGTAAGGGGAGGGGGGAGGGGAGAGACAAGAGCAAGAATGACAGTCGAGGCTCTGTGAAGCTACTGAAGGCCCTGCCCTTCCCAGGGAGACAATTTGTGCTCCACGCTGCAGAGAGTACCAGCTGGGAAACAGAACACCATTTGGAACGTGCACCCAGGAGTTGGGGCGGGGGAGGGGGCTGGAAGTGGGGGCCACCACTCACTTCCTTTCTGGAAGCATGGCTGGAGAGAAGCAAGGATGATAGCTTGCTGGGTGTGCAAGGACTGGCGTTCGTCTGGCTTTGGCGTGGGCCTGGGGCGGTTCAGAAGCATGGTGGGAAACCACTGCTGAGTCTACAAAACACCCCCTGGCCAAACGCCCTGTGCTTCGGAAAGTGGTTGCCGCTCCTGGCCAGACCAGGAACCAGAACCAGACAGTCTTTTCACGAGGTGACCCTTCGCAAGGAAGGAGACCAAGAAAGGCCTCTCAGATGTGAAGTAGCCTCCCCCACTTAAGATACTGGAAGCTGCTGCCAAATGGGCCTGTGTTTCAAGGCTGCCATCTGGTGGAAAGTCGGGGAATAGCAAATACCTTAAACTAGGCCCTTTCCCTCCAGGGTCTCCTGTAACTATTGATTCAGTTATTGAATGTTACATACCCCATCCCCCATAAAGAGCTTTACAACTGGGAGAAAGCATCTCTAGGCCTAGTTGATTGACTGGCAAACAGAGAAGGTAACTTACCTATGAAGGGTCGCGCACCTCGCTCCAAATCCCTTCGTGTCTCCACAGTACCAGTCAGCAAAGCACAAGATAGCTGGCACTCCAATCTTGCCCAGCCTTTGACAGCGGCGTGTGCTTGTGTACAGGGTGTGGATGGATCACCATGTAGTCTGAAGACTATCGCTCCTGCCTGTCCGGCTGCACCGTGCTGTTCTCACGATCCATCAGCTACCAAGACCCACTATTGGGAAGGCCAAATGATGTCCTCTCCGTGAAGGTTCTGGAGTGGGACAGCCTAGCCAAGAGGGTGGGGAGACGTGGGAGCCCATGCTGGGGTGATATGCCTCAGGACTGGAAGACGACTGACATCCACGGTGAGGAAACAGGTGCTCCTGAAGACCGTACCTACAAAAGCTGGGTTTGAACTTCTGCCTCCAGAGCATCAAGACACTGCATCCGTGTGAGTTTGGCCCACTGGGCTTTGGCATTTGTTGTATTTGGCTTGGAACGTTAATGCGGACATGGCCTCAGGGTCGCGGTTGAGCAGTTAGACTGACATCAGATCTCACAGGCACGGCAGTGTGCAAACTAGTGTGTTTGCACTATTGCACCCCTTGGGCTGGTTTCAGATCCTTTTTTAAATTGATTTCTTAAGGCTAGTGAACGGCTCAGTGGGTCAAGTACTTGCCACTCAATCCTAATGACCCGAGTTCTATGTCCCTGAAACCGACACAGAAGAGGAAGGAGAGACCCAGCTCCATAGTTGTCCTCTGACCTCCACAAACAGGCTGTGACAAAGGGCATGCCCAACATCATATATGCACAGACACAGTAATAATACATGCCTTTGAGTTAAAGTATTTTCTCAGCATTTTGAAATCATGACAATTCTATATCGTTATTTTTTTTTTATCTGAAACCCACATTTACACATGATGCTATCTGGACTTTGCAGCCCTTCCAAACCTTTCTCTTCCACCAGACTTTGAAGACTATTTGGTCACTATGGCCCAGGGGCACAGTTTAAAGAGGTGGCACGGTACAGGAAGACATGGACAAAAGCCAGTTATCTCCCTGCTCGACCTTTCTACTTTTAAATAATATGTCCAACCTGGTATGCTGATCTCTTTCGTTTGTGGGTCTAGAACTGAAGATGAAGACTTAGCTCGCTGGACATCAGGCCGAGCCTGCTCCTCTCCTGTCTTCTCTCTGTGACTGAACCATAGCATTTGAACTTCGAAAGACCTTCCTGAATAGCAACAAAGGGGACTAGAGGCACCCAGGGGTCACACCACATGCCGAAGGTCACAGTTTGGAACACTGTTGGAGGGAATATGGAGATTGGAATCGCAGGTTCCCGAGATGGAGGCCCTTATTCCCCAGGCCACATCTCATCTCACCGAATAAAGAATGTGTTAGAAGGGAGACATCCTGACAATGGACATATAAGGAAGGGAACACTCTTCAGAAGAGGAGCCCGGGGGTGCTGTGAGATCCCAGGACTCTGGGAGACAAGCAACTTGGGAAGGGTATCACCTTGGACTCCAAGAGGCTCTGAGGCCCCCATCCGTTCTGACAATCCCTAAGGATCTGGACAGACCTCCTGGCTCTGCTATGGAAGAATGTGCCTACCACTATGGAGGACAGAAGAGACGGCTGGAGCCCAGCATAGAGACCACAGCATACCCAGAGCAGGTTGGGAACTTACAGAAGAGAGAGGATACTGTCCCCATCTGTGGCATTGGGGCCATTATCTACAAGTCAATTCCCTTGTGGTTAACTGGTTGATTAGCTTTCCAGAACAGAGTCCTGCTTGGAAGTTTGCAGTTAGTGTTGCAGACACCAAACCCTGTGTGTGAAATTAAGAACACAGAACTCCCCAAATGCATGCCCCAAAGGCAAGCTGGGACAGAAGACAAGGTGAACGCCACAGACTAGGAACAGCCTAGTGTTTCCAAAAAGTGGATTTCTGAGTAGTGGGGATCGGTACTGATGGCAGATGGCTTTCACTTAAGCAGATGGGGGGCTGTCCCAGACAGTGCTAAAGCCACACAAAAGGCCTTCCCCTCTCCCAACCTTAGCTCATTCACCTATGGAATGGGTCTCTGAGCGCTACCTATCAGGTAGCCATGGGAGTCACCCAATATGTGGCCGTCTTCAGCAATAGACTTTGATGACACACAGATTAGAGCCATGGGCTTCTTTCCAGCACCCGTGACCAGAGCTTGAGAGTACTGTGAGCCCAGAGTCTGACTCTATTCTTAACTGTCCCTGTGTCAACTGTCTCTTGTCCATGTGGCCAAGGCCTCTTTGCTCCATCCTTCTCCTCCATCATCCTTCCTTCCAAAGGGCTTTCACACTGCCAGAACTCTGCTATAACATGCCCTGGATCAGCAGGCTTTACTCACCAGGGGCTTGTTTGCTTGGCTTTACCCCTGTACTCCTTCTAAACACATCCCCAAAGGAGTGCTAGCTGGGTCAGGGAGATGTCACTGAATGGCCATTCTCAACTCTTCCTCAGGGTCCACCTGGGACCTGTCCCCAGTCCTCCAGGGAGTGTGGGGAGTATGTTGGCATGGCCTCATATAGGGGATCTCAAGTAGACTGGATGATGAGGTGACCCTAAAGCCTTAGTAAGTGGGGACCTCTGCTTTTTTTGCCCAGACTGACACAGGGCTTTTGAACTGGGACAAATACCTCTCTCCTATGTTTTGCTTTCTGTTGCTGCCATGAGCATCATAGGATAAGCAGCTTGGGGGTGAAAGGGCTTGTTTCATCTCACAGCTTACAGTTTGTGATGAAACAAGGTCAGGGCGGGGACTCAAAGCAGAAAGCAGAGCAGAGGCCATGAAGAAATCTTACTTACTGGCTTGCTCTCCATGGCTTTCTCAGTTTGTTTTCTTATGCCTCCTAGAATCACTTGCCCATCTGAGGCACCGCCCATGGTGGCTTGGGTCCTCTGACATCAATCATCAGGCAAGAAAATGCCCCACAGATATTTGCCCAGGTCAATCTGATGGGGGCATTTTCTCAGATCGAGGTTCCGGCTTCCAGCCTCCAGCTTGTATCAAATGGACAAGCACTCATCAGTATAACCACCTTTCTAATTATCCCAACTTCCCCCCCTCCTCCCGAGAGAAAGCCTCCAAAGATCCCCTCCATTCCTGTGTGGGTCTCACAATCCCACCTTCTGAAGGTCGTGTTTCTCCCAGTAGTGTGGAGGCCAGTTTCCTGGTACTTTGGAGTTACACCGGAGGGTGGCCTGTGTACCCGCCCTGCTATTTCCAGAAGTTTGGTGTGACTCAGGTCTAGCCCACCGTACCCTGACGACACCCCTCAGTCTTACCCAGCCAACCACACACTCTCAGGAATTCCCACACTCACTCCAGCAAATGCTAGCAGCAAATCTGTTTACTCCCCAAAACTTTCTTACTAGAGTTGTGTTCTCAACAGCAAGAACGAATCCGAGGTGCTAAGCACTTTTATGAATGATTAGGCAAGGGAACGCAGGAGGCCGCCTTGCCTTGTTCCTGGCCTGTTTGTGTGTTTGCTTGTTCGTTCTTTAGGTCTGGCTCGGCCAGAAGTCGTGCATTGGCTCCTCTCTCCCATCGCGTTGCTCAGCCAGGAGCTGGCGGTGGCAGCCCTGCAGCATAAGCAAGAAGCAGCTCAGTTCTCCAGAGCCCGCTATGCCATCCAAGAAGGCGCTCCTGCCCTCAAGGTGAGGTGGGAGCCCAGTCCTGGGGAGGTGAGCATGGTCACTGGCCTGAGAACGACGGTGGCTACAGAGCCAGTCGCTTGTTTCCCGTTTATTTATTCTGAAAACTCCCCATGATGCCAGCTAGGGCTTAAGAGCCATTCAGCCATTATACTATCAAATAATGATGACAGAAGTGTGAAAAGCCACCCCAGAAGGAGCCAAGGATGGCTTTTCCAGGGACCGCTGTCCACTGAGAAAATGGTACCCTGTGTTCTCAGACCCTTGGGCAGGAGAATCTGACCCAGTCATAGAAGTGCAGTAACATGGTAAGAATATGGGGATCTATAAAGTCTTCCCCCAGTGCTCCTGGAGGTGGGGCACTGAGTAGCTTGGGACCACAATCCAGGGAGAACACATGACCTTTCCCTGAGTTCTTCAGGCCATCTGAGAGCACCGTGGGCTGTCCTGGCTCTGCACACTGTGCCTGCAAAAATAGGACGGTCTTGGGCTTCCTTCACATCCAAGGATTAAGGCGTGGTGATGGAGGTGGGCCTCTAAAGGGACAGGAGACTCAGCCTGCCTCCTGGGCCACCTGGAGGAGACTGATTAGAGCATCGAAGGCAGGCCATTCAGAAGCCCCACCCTAAGGGACAAAGTGGAGGACCCTCAGAGGGAAGAGGCAGAAAGAAAAACAAAACACACCTGTACCCAGCACACACGGAATTTTGTTGTTATTGTTCTCCCCTCACAGGCCAACTGCTTACACAGCATTTCAGAGGTATTCAGTATGGAAAGTAATCTGCAGAGGAGTTCAAGGCTATAGGAGGGGAAGAGAGGGGAGAGGAAGTGGCTCAGCAGGTAGAGGTGCCTGCTTTCAAGCCTGTCGATCTGAGTTCGAGTCCCAGGCCCCCAAAGGTGGAAGGAGAAAGCTGACTCCCATGTGTTGTCCTGTGACCCCCACACATCACTATGCACACCCAAAAACCCCATAAATTAAAACTGCATATTTTTAAGTGTAGGGAAGAGTATGTAGAAGCTATGTGCAAATGTCAAAGCATTTTCTGTCAAGGAGCTGTCTGCAGTCAGTCGAATCCTCAGTTTAGGGTCTATGGATATGAAGGCTGTCCACCATTCTCTCTGCTCTGCTAGATTCCCCACTATCAGCTGTGACACGAATGAGTGATGATGTCTTACAGTATCTGGGACTCTGATCGCCTCTGTCTGTGTCTTTCTCATTTTCCTCGATTCATCCGATTTGCCGAGTCTTTCCTAAGTCTTCTCAAATTGGCTGTTGTGCCTCCAATCACCAATATCTCTGCTCAGGTCTCTAAACCTTACTGTCGTTCTTATCTTGTAATCCAACTTCCCTAGAGTCTCCCTGGCTCACAGGACCTGGAGACCACATGGTGCTCAGACCCCCCACCCGAGGCTGCGCGTTCTCCAGCCACTAAGGACCAGTGTATCTGTGGGTTGCAGGCGCATTCGGATGTCGGGCAGTTCACACAGAGGTCTTCCTGGTTTTACTATCTGTGGGCTCTTCCTCTGTCTCCTTCTCTTTGGATGTATCTAAGGCTTGGTGTCCAGGTAGGTGTGTACAGACAACAAGGACACACTCTGTCCTCTCCTGTGCATGCTCACATTTTTGCACATGTTAGAAGCTTGCCTGGGAGCTCTAGGAGCGGCTGGTGACATAGCTCTTCTTATGCTTGCTCACTTGCTCTCTGGCCTTGCTTGCAGTAAGCAGTGCCCGACCTCCAACTGACCAAGGCATCTCCTCTTCTCCTGCCATCTGCTGCTAAGACTTCTGCTTCTTCTCAATAATGCATCTGAGCCTTGAACGGTTCTGTGCAGGCATTGGGATTAAGTCCCTGCTGGTGGTAGCGGCTGCTTGGCAAGGCAGCCATTCTGGTAACTAACATACAATTGTATTGACTGAGCTAGGGA
Source organism: Alexandromys fortis (assembly GCF_014885135.2). NCBI lineage: Eukaryota > Metazoa > Chordata > Mammalia > Rodentia > Cricetidae > Alexandromys > Alexandromys fortis. Next base: position 2,041,212 of record NW_026068020.1, read on the forward strand.
GGCACAGCAGCTCCCAGGTGAAACATTTCGGACTCTGGGTTTTTCCACTCCAGTTGTTTGTCTTGAATAAACGTTCTCTGTTGGTTAGTTGCTGGGTAAAGTTTCAGCCCCCAAAATGGTTGTTTGGATAATTTTATCCAGTTTTATTATCATGATTTTCTGTCACTCCAGAAGTCAAGGAGCTGACAAGTTCACAAATGATGGACCATCCTGGCAAGGCCGTAATTGATGTTTTGTTAAAACATCTGTAAGGCTCAATCCCACACCCAAATTGCATAATCCCCATGTCAGCACGGAGACTGAGAAAAGCATCAGACTGACCGTAGGAAGACTTGGCTTTACCCTCTGCTAAAGTCACCAGCTCAGTGGCTCCAGATCGCCATCGATTAATCTCTCTGGCTTTCGGGATGTGTATGGATGGGTAGGGCACCCAGAATTAGCAATGTAAAAATTAGATCCAGTAATGAGACACATGTGTTCCGGAAACTAAAATATACAGCTAACGTTTACTGCCCGGCATGTGGGGGCGGGGAGCTTCTATGCTGCAGGCTGTGACCCACAGCGAACAATGCTGAAGCTCTCCTTGTCCTCAGGGAGCATACTGTCTGACAGGAAAGCCAGGCTTCATTGTGCATGCAAGAGTTTGGGCACCACTGCAAATAACACCCCGCTGTTCTTTTTCAAAATCTTTTGCCAAGGGAGAAATGAGGTGCCAGTATCCAATAGATAGAAATGAAAAATATCAGTTTTGTCAGTGACAAGGTTAAGTAGAAAGGTGAATCCATTCTTTTTTTTA
>NW_026068020.1:2043142-2055903 GCF_014885135.2 Alexandromys fortis
TGTATAAATTCCACACTTTCTTCATCCATTCTTCCATTGAAGGACATCTAGGTTGTTTCCAGGTTCTGGCTATTACAAATAATGCTGCTATGAACATAGTTGAACAAATACTTTTGTCATATGATAGGGCATCTCTTGGGTATATTCCCAAGAGTGGTATTGCTGGTTCCAGGGGTAGGTTGATCCCGAATTTCCTGAGAAACCGCCACACTGATTTCCAAAGTGGTTGCACAAGATTGCATTCCCACCAGCAATGGATGAGGGTACCCCTTCCTCCACAACCTCTCCAGCAAAGGCTATCATTGGTGTTTTTGATTTTAGCCATTCTGACAGGTGTAAGATGGTATCTCAAAGTTGTTTTGATTTGTGTTTCCCTGATCGCTAAGGAGGTTGAGCATGAAGGTGGATCGATTCTGAACCCACCATAGAGATCCCTAATAACACTCCTTATATCCCCCAAACCCCCAAACAGATTCAGTGAACCTGATCAGGTGAATGACAAAGGAGGAGGTAGGTGGATGACAGAGGAGGTAGGTGGATGAAGGAGGAGGTAGGGGGATGAAGGAGGAGGTAGAGGGATGAAGGAGGAGGTAGGGGGATGAAGGAGGAGGTAGGTGGATGAAGGAGAAGGTAAGGGATGAAGGAGGAGGTAGGGGATGAAGGAAGAGGTAGGTGGACACCAGAGGAGGTACCTGCAGCGGGTGTGTGTGGGGGGTACTGTTGAGGGTTTGGACCAGAACGGTTGGCTAATTTTAATCAATGTCTCCTCAGAAACCAGAAGGGGAGATGCTCTTAGCAGGGTGTTCAGGAAACTCCAACACCTCATGGTTGGGTGGAGGAAGGAGGAAGAAAGAAACAAACTAAGGAGCCTCCTGGCTAAGAGGCACATGAAGGAGTATTGCCTCGGCCCAGCAAAGAGCTGTTCCTATATAATGTAGTCCTCAGTCCAGGCTGCTCAGGAAGTCAGGGCTGGTGGGTAGGAGGCCTATGTGTCTGCTGGGCTGTCTGATGTCCAAGGTGGGAGCCAAGCCAAGGAGACATACAGGAAGCCTCCAGGCTGTATGAATGGAGGACCGAGTAAGCAGAAGTAGAGACAGAGAGTGATAACAAGGGCTTGGCGGGAGGTAGAGGGTGCTGAACTAGGGGGAGGAAGGGAAGGTGGGACACTAGCTGCGGGACATGCATGGAAGGCAGTTGCTCTGACCGTGGGAGTGTCTTGGGCTGTTGTGCTGACTCTGATTTTCTATGTGTGCCTAATTGTGACCGGTTGTGGGACATATCACGGGTTCATTGGAGTGACAGTCAGCCTGTTGAAAGTTCAGTGGGGTGCAAATACACCTGTTGCTCTATAGACGGAAAAAAGTGGGGAGGGGATGCAGAGCCACAGGAGATGCCTAGGTCTGCAGCCTGGGAGAGCTGTTTTTTCCTGGATTGCAGGAAGAAGGGGAATCTAAAAGAAGACGCGGGAAGTGCAGATTTGCCGGGGTGAGAGCCACAGAGAATGGATTGTCTCTGAGAGAGAAGTGAGATCTCAGGAGAGGAAGGAGTTAAACAGGGCAAGAGGCCGGAACAGAATGGGGAGAGTGGGAGCACCAATACTTAACCTGTGGGTCTCAATCCCCACCGGGGTCGCATATCAGATATTTACATTACAATTCGTTAACAGTGCCAAATTGCAGTTACGAAGTAGCAATGAAAATAATGTTATGGCCGGAGGTCACCACAACCTGGGGAACTGTACTGAAGGGTCACAGCATGAGGAAGGTCGAGAACCGTCCTGGACTTTCACAGATGCGCGTTTTGTCCTGTTTTCGGTTTTCAAGTGTAAGAGGCTTTCAATATGATAAGGGTTTGCTGAATTCTTGAAGTGTTCTCTGCTCTTCTGGGTTTTGTACTTCCTCACTAATCCCGCCAGGGCTTTCATTAATTGTTTCCAGACTCTATAAAAATAGGAGCTTGGCAGGGACGACCAGCGCAGCTCACCCTGGGCTGGGAAAGACACATTTCCAAGGGCGGTAATGGCTGGGGTTCTTCTCCAAAATCTTAATGACCAGAATGTGTCAGAGTTTGGTTCCAAAAACACATATTGATGGAATCAATTTATCTTCATATACTTTTCTCCCGGAATGACTGAGATGCTCCCCTGAGAGTCCTGACTTCCTTGGTTCAGATCTAGACCAGGACTTCTGTCCCTGCCCCCTTCCCCCCTTCTCCATCTTCCTCTCCCTTGCCTCTCCCTCCCCATCTCCAAGAACTAGTGCTTTCTCACCGCTGTCAGAAAATACCCAATGGAGGCAACTTAAGAGGGGAAGAATTTATTTCAGTTTGTGGTTTGACAATACCATTAGCCCATTGTGGCAGGGAAGGAACGGAGGCGGGAGAGGCTTGCTGTGGAAGGAAGGAGTGAGGCTGCTCATTCACTTCCTAGTGGGCCAAGGAGGGACTCGTTGCCCCCTGTCATGGCTGCTGTGGTGATTAGTTTAATAGTCAGTCAGACACACTCTCGAATCCCCTAGGGAGAGAATACCAACAAAGGACTATCTAGGTCAGGTTGCCCTGCACACGAGTCTCTAGGGGATTGCCTGGATGGCCTTAATTGATTTTGGAAGATCTAGCCTGAAAGTAGGTGGCGTCATTCCCTGCTTTGAGGCCCTGGACGAGGTGACAGTAGATACAGTCAGCTGAGTACGAAGCATCCGTGCAATCATTTCTCCTTGCCCTTGGCAGCAGATGTGACAGCTGCTTCAAGTTCCTGCCTTTAGTTCCCTGGAGCGATGGACTGAGACCTGGGACTGAGGGCTAAAATAAACCCTTTTTCCTGCTGAGTTCTTTTGGTTAGAGTACTTTATCATCACAGCAACAAACTAGGACCCCTGCTGCTGGCTTGTCTCTAGAGACCAATGTCCTTTCAGGATTGCTTGTGTCTGATGACAGACCTGTGGACTGTGAAAAGCAGGGCTAGCCTGATTGGGGTGGGGGGTGGGCTTGTGCATAACAGAAATGTCACATCATCTTCTGTGCCCCCTTGGGAACCTCTGTCTTAGCCAATGTGAACAGGGCTGGCCAGAGCACTCCCTAGTCATCCATTGCCCACTGTTGTACTTCCAGTGACTGCTCCCCAGTCCCGGACCCTTCCAAACATGTTTGGGAACATTTGGGGGATCCCCCAGGACCCCACCCCATTGTCTTCCTGAGAAGCATACACAGCGTATACCAGCTAGCCCTTCCCTTCAAGGCCCCCCCTGTTCCCTGGAGTCCCTGAAGATGCTCCTGAAGGTGCTGGACTGTGAACTCAAGCTGCGGTGTCCACTGTTAATGCACCCCTCAGTGCTGCTCTTGCAGACATCCGTTGCCACGGGAATTTGGGAGAGAGCAAGTCTGATGTGTGAGTTCGTCACATTGAGCCAGGAGTAGTTAGTAGTTGAAGATGTTCACGCTACGGGTTTCTCTTCGGCATGGTGCTTTGGTTCAGGATGAGAAAGGGGTGTGGCAGCCGGACTTGAAGCATGACAGACACCCAGGCAACACATAGCCTGACCCATCTTTCCCGTGATGAGCAGCAAAGACTTCTCAGGGAACACTTGGGCCTCGCCACATGGGGTGTGGTTCACATCCGTGGTTGGAAACCCTCGATCTGCAGATGACTTTGCCCTTTCCCTGTGGTTAGAAAGGGTCCATTAAAGAAGAACATGAAGTATACTGTGTCTTGAAGATATAATTTTCCCACCCACAGCTAAGGGCTGATGACCAAAAGCAGTTCCCTCAAGCCTAAGAAAAGATGGCCAGCCTGTGGGAACATGAGTCAGTGGCCTTGGCTCTGGGAAGATCTTCGGCTCCCACAGTGCCGGTTGGGGTCAGGCAGCCCACTCTCTCTTCCTCTTGTGTCAGAAACTTACCCAAGATGCAGCATTTATGGGCAAGAAGTCTCTAAAGAGGCAAGAGGTATTGTGGGTGCAATGGTCTCCTCTGTGGAGGTCCAGGGCTGAGGAAGGCTATCTCAGGCTCAGACTTGCAGCAACCCAATCCAGTCTTCCCATCTGGGGGCAGAGGCTGACTCCAGCCCTAATGCCCATGCCCTATTTGTCTAACCACATGTGGTTTCTTCTCCCCACCCTGGTGTTCTTGACATTCTGAGAAGACTCTGTGGCCTTATAGACCAGCTCAAAGGGCCGCCTGAAGAAGGCCGGGCCTGACTGGCTCACCTAGGCACAGTAAGGCCCACTCTGATCATCTTAGATGAATAACCCAGGGGTCATCCTTGGGGTGATCTCACACGCTGTCCATTCTAGCTCTCAGACCATGAAGTTGCAGTGACTGCATGAGGGATCTTTGAGGATTAGGTCTCTGGTGGCCTTCCCCTGCTCACCAGGCCTCCTGAGCAATTATGCCATACGTGACTTCTGCTCCAGCTCTGTTCCTGTAAAGTCTCCCAGCCTGAGATCCACCTTCAGATGGTCTTCCCTTCCCCGTGACCCTCAGTCCGTGCCATTGGGAATATGCCAGGCTTTCCACAACAGGCCTGCCCTGCTGTTTTACAAGCCAGGCAACATCATTTGATAAAGAGAAGGCAGTGAAGATGTATACATGAGGAATCTCAAGCCAGGGCCCACAGGACATGGTCATTGACAGGAAGGAGTGCCGTGGGCCGTAATGTGAGGTCATAGTATCAGCAGGGGCAGCAGTGACCAGCTTGTATAGCTTGCAGAGTCAGGAGGATGGACCAGGACCCTCTGATACTCAGACTGCCCAAGAGAAGTGGAACCATCTGGAGCTATCTGTAAAATCTCCCCATTTATAGCTGACAATACAAAGCACACACCACATACACACACACACACAGACACAGACACACACACGCAAGATCTATAAACCACAGACTGTCTGGTCCATGGGCCATTTATGAACTCTGCTCTGGGATGGAGTTGTCTAACAACAAAAATAAAATGGTGATGTTGCTGACAGCAAGGGACACTGGGGGCTCACCAAGGGGGGGTGGTATCCTGGGTGTCCTCTATGACCCTCCCTTTCACCGTGGTTCTATAGAAACAGTTATCACCTCCTGCTTTGTTCAAGGATATGGGGCAAATCACTTTAAAAGAGGCTAAGGGATGTCCCCCAGATCACATGCCTAGAAGCTCCTATGGCTAGGCTCTCCCTGGGCAACCCTGGCTGTCACATTATATCTCCTTCAGTATCTCTATGCTACTGGGCAGGGAGTTCACTCTTCTAAAACATTGATAATATTATTATTTACTCTAACAATTAATACTACTAATAATATTATTACAATAATAATACAAGTATTACCAATAATAATAATAAACACACAAAAATTCCACGTGGCCCCTCTAAAGAGCTCGAGTCATATGCAACTCTTTTCTTTCTCTTTGGATTTCAGATATTGCTTTATATTTTTAAAGCAAATTTGGTAGAGTTGTTAGCCTACTACAATTCCCAGCTGGGAAAAAGAGCTGTCCCTTTTGGAATAGATTTCCTAACCCCTTGGTGGTGCAACCCCACAGTGGAGAATAAAAAGTGTGTGTGTGTATGTGTGTGTCTGTGTGCTTGTGTAAGTGCATGTGTGTATGTGTATGTGTGTGTTCATCCATGTATGCATTTGCATGTATGCAAACTCACCAAACATTGTTTTTCAGCTTCCTGTCACATCCCCGCCGCCTCCACATCCCTGATGTAGCCTGTCTATGGCTCTTCCATATTCGGTCAGAATGTTGCTAGTAACTTACCACCTTCCCTGCAACTGACTGTCTCAGGACGTTTCCTGCTCAAGTTTGCTATAACAAAAATTACAAAATGGACCTTTGGGTATTTATTAGCTTTTTAATGTGTTGATGCTCAGATTTCCAGAGTGGTAATCCAAGAGTAAAATATCATAGACATCTATGATATTTTATTAATATCATTAATATCATAATATCATAAAATGTGTTGCAATATTCTTTACAAAACTTTGGGAATGACTCATTGTCCATCTAAGGGTGAATGGAAGGGCCACTGCTATATGTATACACCTTCCAGCTTTGGACAATGTTATTTAAGCACAAGCCAAAAAGACAAAGGGGGGACAAACATTTTAATTTTTAAATTTAATTTTTATTTTTTAACGATTTATTTTATTTTTACTTAGGTTTCTTCATATGTGTGTGCATCTTTGTGGGGTTATGCATCCATGAGTACAGGTACCCTTAGAGGCCAGAAGAGGGCGTCAGAACCCCTGAAGTTGGAATTATAGGCAGCATGGGTGTTGGGGACCAAGCTCCAGTCCTTGTCAAGTACACTATGTATGCACTCTCAACCTCTGAGTCATCTTTCCTATTTTTTTGTAGTAATTTTAGTTATGTGTTGGGGGTGCATGCTGCAGTATGCTTGTGGAGAGCAGAGGACAGCCCGAGAGTCAGTTCTGAACTTCTACCATGTGGGAGACAGGGACTGAACTCAGGTCATCAGGCTTGGTAGCAGGTGCCTTCCCCCCACTGAGCTGTCTTGTCAACCCAAGCCTTCTGTTTACAAACTGCCACGGCACAGTGCTCATTGTGAGAGGGACAGCATTGTGCCTTTCACTGGGAAGTCCCTTGCCTGGTCAGTGGTGTGGCGTGGGCTGAATGGCTTTGCTTGAGAAGCTCAGTGCCAGGAGTGTTTCAGATCATGAAATTTACCTGGATTTCCTTTTTCTCTTGATTTTTGTGGTGCCATTATCACAATGCTTTAATCATGATTTCTTTGGCATGGGTGATAGCACCAAATATGCCGATTGCTTTGTAAAATACCACAGAACCTTTCAGTTACATGGCTTTGTTCCTCCGCCAGAGACTAACAAACCAGAGGCTGGCAAAATGGCTTCGTGGATAAAGGTGCTTGCTGTAGAAACAGGCAATCAATTCGAGCCTCAGAATCCACCTGAAGGGGAAGAAAAGAACTCATTCTGCCATGTTGTCCTCTGACCTCCACACATGTGCTATGTTCCCATGTGTCTACACAACACACCAATACACACAAATACCATGCCTTATGCATACATAATAATAAATGTAATAAGGAGCTAACAAACTTATCATATAAAATTTGTTTAAATGCTTCAGGGTGAAATTAGTTGGAAAGGACCATGTTTCCGTGATGAGGAGTGTGGCCCAGTCATCCAAGCTCAGTAGTGAAGACTGGACAGAGGTCAGGCTCAACTGACCACGGCGACCCTTGCCATGTTGTTTGACTTTGAAAAGAATGCAAGCAAACATTTATAGGCATCCTTAACAAAGACCGACCTAGAAGCTCACACATGTGTGTTTGTATCTTGGAGCTTTTGCAGCTGGACTGCGAAGCGAGGCAGTTAGCATGCCTAGCCAAGACCAGCTGCGGCTTCAGCGATCATTAAGCCAACACCACTTGGGTCATTTAAATAAAATGTACATTGCCAACATTTCAGAATGAGCCAGTGAGTCAAACTCATCGATTGGCAATGGAGTTCATCGTAAATGAGACGATAGTCAGCCGTCTAGATGTCAGTCACAGGATCTCAGAATCTGTCTTTTGAAAGTCACGTAAGACAGCAGATGCTCTCCATCCCAGAGCATCAGTGAGTGCTCCTTGTCCAAGATGTCACCACAACCTTTCACTGTTTTATATATCTGTTGCATCACCAAACTCCCTCTAAAGTGATCCAACAGAATTAGGGAAAATACTCCATGACCGCTAACCGCTTGCAAAAGAACCCACCTGCCTTCTCTCCTGGCAATTTACACTAATGAACGGTGCCAGAAAGCTAAGTGGATCTGGAAAGACCTTCCCACCATGCACATGCTCCAGGGGCTACAGAATGAAGAGCTTCCATTAGCGGGGTATCCCAGTCCTGCCGAAGCTCCCGTCTGCAGTCACTGCCTGTAAATGGAGGTGGGAAGGCAGTCGTGGGCAGTGTATGGAATCTGCTGTGTGACTCTTGCTGAAGTGTCCTTTCCTAAGTCTGTGGCGAGGAGATAGAGGCTCAGTACTGGCCCTATGCTGGCTGTGGGCCTTTAGATACAGAGAGGCTGTCTTCTTCACTGGCTTCCCAAGCTCATGTGACCTTCTACTACCTTCAGCTCCTGCCCAGCATGTTAAATTACATTAAACCCACAGAAGAAAGGGGAAAGGGTGCCTTTGTTTTGGGTTGAGTTCCCTCTGCCAGAGAGTGTGGAAGGATTGTTACTGTCTGAAGACACAAAGAAAACCAACAGTTACCCTGCTTAGGTGGAGAATGCCTCTAGGAAGCAGAGATGTTTCAAGAAACAGAAACAAACTTTAAACAAGAAATCAATGTTCAGAAATGTGACAGCTTAGCCAAGTGATACTTGAAGATCCATTGTTTCGTTCTCATGACTATTTCACAGACCTGGTCCACAACAAAAGCAAATTTCTAAGGTATGGGTATGAGCAAATACCAAGAGCAAAATAGTTACGAGCTCAGAATCAATTAGACATTTACAAAATCACTCTATCACCCTGAACTCGCAAATGAATGTATCACCCAGATAGATTAAAGCAGTCCCTCAAACACTTACCCAACCCCCGCTTCTATATATCTTAGTAAACTTCTGTACAGTTAGATTGGCCATTCTGGAACCTTGCTCAACACAGCAGGAACCACTGTAGATATCCATCAGCAGGTGAAGGGATCATGAAAACATGGCACCAACATAAAATGCAATGCTATTTAGCTATTTAGCTATTTAGCTAAAAAGAACAATAAACTTGTAACAGTTGTGGGAATTTTTGATGGACCTAGAAAATACAATATTAACCAAGGCCACCCAAACTCAGAAAAAAAAAAAACCAAGTTCTCCCTCACATGTAGATCCTAGCCTATAATGTGTACATACATGTACACATGTGAAGAGCTGTAAGTGAGGGTAGAGTGTAACGTGTAGAAAGGACACCAAGAAAAGGCCGTATTAGATGGTGAGGGAGACTGGAAATCAGGCAACAGCTGTGAACTTGTGAAAGAGAAAGAAAGTGAAGCTAACTGATTTTCTAGTTTAAATTCTGTCATGGGTTTAATTTTATTTTCTTGTGGTGGCAAAGTGCAAGAAGATGCAATTGGCGGGGAGAGTGTGTATCATATCCTTTCTGAGAATGGAAAAACATTGCAAATAAAAGAATCTGGAGCAGGGGAGATGGCTCAGCAGTTGAGAGCTCTGGCTGCCCTTCCACAAGTCCCAAATTCAATTCCCAACACCCATGTGATGGTTCACTATCATTCCTAAGTCTAGTCCCAAGGGATCCCGCACCCCCGCCCCGACCTCCACAGGTACCAGGCCCGCAAGTAGTACACAAAACAATCACATACATAAGCAGTATAATAAAACTCTTTTTTTTTATTTTAGAAAAAGAAGAATCTAAGGAAAAGAGATGTGGAGTCAATGAATCCACAAACCCCAGGGAATAAACCAGAGCCACAAGGACAAGGCACCATATCATTAAAATGGACCGTGGGAGGAGGCCAAGGATGCCCATAGGTCAGCGACTGTACTTAGCTTCCTAGTGTCTCACAGAAGACTCTAGAACAGCGGCTCTCAACCTGTGGGTCGTGACCCCCTTGGGAGTTGCAGATCCGATATTTACAGTATGATTCATAGCAGTAGCAAAATTAGTTAAGAAGTAACAGCCAAAATAAGTTTATGGCTGGGAGTCCCCACAACATAGCGCTGCAACATTGGGGAGGTTGAGAAGCATGTCTCTAGGGCATTGGTAAGGTTCCTACAATTCAGTAATAGCAAAATGGGGGAAACAACCCAAAATGTTCTACAAGAAAGAATTCTTAGCGACAACCATTTGCAAAGCCACTCAGTGTCCTTAATAACTGGGGCCAGGCACAATCTGTAGTACTGGATTTTTTGACTAGCATTAAGAAGCAAGCAAGGCCGGGTGGGTGGTGGTGGTGCACGCCTTTAATCCCATCACTCGGGAGGCAGAGACAAGCAGATCTCTCTGAGTTCGAGGCCAGCTTGGTCTACAAGAGCTAGTTGCAGGACAGGCTCCAAAGCTACAGAGAAACCCTATCTCAAAAAACCAAAATAAATAAATAAAATAAAATAAAAAATAAAAAAAAAAGAAGCCAGCCAGATGACATCAAGCGTTGGTGAGGATATGTGCCGAGACCCTTGCTCATAAATTGGCTTCACTGCCTTGGGAAGGCCATTGGTTGATCAAGGATTTGGAATCCTCCATGTGGGTTCTTCCTGCTGCTTACTGGAAACATTTGGGGCTCTGTGGGGTGGGAACCGCTCTATGAGAATGATTTGACTGAGGGGTAGTCAGGGCCCCACCAGGAAGCAGACACTGCTGCTCTCACATGTGACTGAGCTGAAATTCTGTCTTTCCTACTCACCCACACCCCTCTCCTTCCCATCCCTGAAGAGGGCCTCCATGGATTGGAGGTCCTGCCTCCACCAGGGGCCGCGCTAAGGGATCCTCTGAAGGAAGGCAGCCATTTTTTAGCCTGAGGGCTACGGAACCCCAGGCAGAAAGGTCTTGCTCTGTGGATATTCTGAGCTGACCAGTTCTCCGTGGTGAGATCAGCCCGTGCAGTATAGCCAGTGCAGCTGCCATCACTGGTACCTGCCTGCTTGATGCCAAAAGCTCCCTGCACTGGTAACTGGGACAGCCTCAGTGTCCTCAGGCATGGCTGACTGTCCCCCAGAGGACAAAGCCACCCTGGTGAGGAGAGCTGCTTTAGGGCAAAGTCAGGGAAGATGCTTAGCTTTGTGGTGCCCCCCACCTGTGATAGACTCGCCCAGTCTCCAGGGTGCTTTCCTCAGCAATTGCACCGGCAGGTGAGGACCATGCAGGACACCTCACACACCGGCTTCCTTTGCCCAGGCCTTCAGACCACCTCCAGGCCCCACCCAGCACTGAAGAGATGGACTTCCTGAGAAAGTCACCAGAATTAGTTTTTTTTCCCCTTAATCTCTTTAGAAATCTGTGAGACCACTTGGAATTGAGGAAATACGAGTTCTAGAACTAGGCAGATGGAGTGCAGAGACCCGGCCATGCTGTTTTCAGCTGGACGGGTCAAGTTTCTGACCTCTGGGACTGGGGGTCAGATATGAAAGTGTGGAACACAGCATGGGCTCTTGTAGAGGAGGAAGAAGAGGGGGGAAAGGAGAGGGAAGAGAAAAAGTGGGGGAGGAGGGACGAGGAGAGGGAGGAAGGAGGAAGAGGAGCAAGCCCTGTATAGCCCCCCTCCCCCACACCCCAGCCCTCGCACAGATGTAGCTATGCACTACCCTTTCAGCTCACACGCATGCTCGGTCTTGGTCTGTCCAGCTTTCTGCACCTCCCTTCTTACACGCTGTGTCCCCAGCTCACCACAGGGGATGAGAATGTCAACAAGGAGTGGCCAGCTCCCTCATTGCTGCCTCTGTTCCTTGTCCTCAAGAGCTGGGCAGTGCCCAGCCCGGTGCCCAGCTGAAAGCAGAACTTGAGACTTTTGTAAACAGCTCCTGAGGTAACAGAGGACAGCCCAAGTAAACAAATAGGTGTGGCCCACAGAAGAAGACCTTGTGGAGCTCCAGGGCAAGGCCCAGGAGGGCCAGGCGGGTGGAGGAGGCAACTGAGGTGGCCTGTGGAACCAGGCCAGGGTGTAAACCAGGACTGCAGAAGTGACATCATCAGGTATCATTGGAAGGAGCCTTTTTCAAGCCTCTCCCGCAGGATGCAATTGAGAGAGGGTAATACAAGGTGAGGAAAACCGGGGTACGTCAGCGTCCCCACACAGTGCACTAATGCAGCTCATACACACATATACACAGATTCCCTTCATTCATTCATATACGTATGCATGTTGACTTACACATACACACTATATATGTACACACGCACACGCGTACACACGCACACACGCATGTGCTTTCCCACAGTCAGACATCTGTTTTGCCCTCATGCGGACCACAGAGCACACATGTTTCTTCTCTACAGTTTCCCATCTGTGAGAAGTGCCAGCCTCCAGTCATCCTCCATAGCTCAGGTCTCCAGAAGGAGGCTCCGTGTGGTTTGGCTCAGTTCTGCTCCATGTGGAGGCTGCCTCACCCGGCTTGAGTCACAGGCTTCTTGTTTGTTCAACCTTCAACAGGCTGGCCTTGTTTCAGGTGCCTTCTTGGGCAGCAGGAGACTGCTGGGAAGTGAGCCAGGAGCAAAAAGCAAAAGCAGAGGAATCCTTCACAAGGAGGAAAGAGGGAGGGTGGGGTCAGGAACATGCAATGGGGCAGCTTGTAGCCTGGGGAGGGTGGGGCCCAGGACACCCAATGGGCAGTTTGTGATCTGCCCGTGGACTTCTGGTGCCCCCTACAGATCAAGAGCGTGCAGGCATCTTGGGTCTGTCTTGTCCTTCAGGCCCCTAGTGGAAGCCTGTGAAAGAGAGTGGATCCCCACCCTCGGAGCCCATTCCTACTGACAGATCCCAGAGGGATGGGTGCCAGGTCCTTTGAAGAAGGAAGATACGACCCCACCAGAACCTCATGAGTGAGCATAGCTGAGCAGATCAAGTGGAAAAGCATCACTGGGAAGGTTTGTGCGTTGGTATCATGCCACGCACAACATCCGGGGAACAGAGATTTCAGTGGACAAAGGCAGTGCCCTGAGAAGAAGAAGGGAGGGCCTTCATCTGAGTGACGGCAGGACCAGAACAAGAGGCTAAGTAGACAGTGTAACGATCTCTTCTGTCTCCTTAGAAGACAAGCCACGCCCACTCCCTCCTCCATCCGCTGAGGCAGGCA
>NW_026068020.1:2056012-2090587 GCF_014885135.2 Alexandromys fortis
CTCTCTCTCTCTCTCTCTCCCTCTGCACACTGATTCCCCAGACCTGTACATGCCCCCTCTAATAAACTCCTAAGCAGGTTTGTTGCTTGTTCCGTGTTTCCTTCCTGCCCGCGCCAGGTAATTTCATTGGTGCTATGAGACTTGGGAAGCTCTTCTGCCCCAAGCCCCTCTCCCAGGTCGGAATCTGGAAGCAGGTATTTTTTTCCGCAACAACCACGTGTTCCATATGCCCTATGGAGGCCTTGAGTACCAACCTCAGCACCCCCTCAAGGTTAAGAGCAGAGCATCTATGGCAAAGATCTGAGGGTAAATGAATTAACTCAAGCATGTTACCTCTACGTGTTCTTTAGTCCTTTGGGTGAAGAAGCAGAGAGAAGAAGAAAGGGTGATCTCCATTAGGTTTTTTGTTTTTTACAGACAGGGTTTAAAAAATTCCATGGGCAAAAACAATGCTACCAACATGCATTTCAAAATCACAAAAAAGCAGGTAGAACCTGACAAAGCAGGGCTCCGGGAACAGGTGACACCACCCAGGAAGGGCCAGCACCCAAGGGGAAATACTTGTGGACTCAGCTCACCACAGACTCCCCATCCCTTGCCCCAGTAACAAGGAGCTTAAGGGAGGAAAAGCTTGTTTGGCTCACAGTTGAAGAGGGACACAGTCCATTGCCATGGAAAGGCAGGGCAGCAGGAGCATGAGGTGGCTGGCCGTACTGCATCCACATCAGGAGGCAGCGAGGTGAGAGCCGGGTTCAGCTCAGTGCACTTCTTCCTTGTTTCTCAGTCTCAGCTCCCAATCCAGACCCAGAGGACAATGCTGCCCACATCGAGGGTGCAGCTTCCCTCATCAATTGTATCTGTTTGGAAACTCCCTTACAGACTCATCTAGAGATCCATCATCTCCTGGATGACAGAGTCAGTATTAACTATCGCAGACCTATGGACACATTGCTATCAGAGAAGATTTCTAGCTTTCATCAGTGGCATGGATTTATTAATGTATCCCCCTCTTGTACTTGTAATGGTCTGTCCTGTCCCTTTAAGAGAAAAGCCATCAAACCACACCCACTCCCTCTCCCCATTCACTCAAGCTGATCTTCAGCTTCCAGCCTGAGTCCCTTCCTTTCCATCTCTGTCTCTCTCTGTGTCTGTCTCTCTCTCAAAGAGGCAGCTTCTGTCTCTCCTTATCCCCACTTCTCCCCTTCCCCCTCTCTGTTTCTCTCTCTCTTTCTGCCTCTCTCTCTCTCTCTCTCTCTCTCTCTCTCTCTCTCTCTCTGCTCTTCCTCTTCTCCCCTTTCTTTCCATAACCCACTAAATAAATATTCAACTTCACTCTGCATGGTGTGCCTATCCATCTCAGTCTTTCACCTGTCCTGTGGATTCCTTCCTGGGACCCAGCTGCCTTTGTGACCTGCCATGGTCTTGGGACTTGCTGCCCACTGCCTGCCACTGCTCAGGGACCTGTGGCATGCTCTCATGGCTCACTGCCTACTGCCACCACTTGGGGACCTGCAGCATTTCTGCCACTGTGCCTCTCAGGGGACCTGTAGCATTTTACTTAAACCATTACAGTGCTAACAAAGGTCTGGAAGGTATCTACAGAAGTACATTTTTGAAAAAGAAAGTCACAAAGGCAGTGTGGAGGGGGAAATAAAAGGAAGAAAAAAGTGGCATACATCAGAAGAAATGAAGAGTATTCTTGTGAACACCTGCTGGATTCTACATTTGGCTCTTTATGCCCTGGAGAAAATGCCAGAAACAACAACTGGAGAGGCAGCTGGGATACACAAGACAAATCTCCAGACACAGAGACCTGAGGGATTTCTCATGGCAAGGAAGAGGATTCCTTATTTTAAAACATTGGTTGGTTATGTGGAAGATATCTTTCTCTATATTTTAACAGAAAAATATAGTTCAATATCCTAAGGCACCTTATCATGCTTTCTGTTATGGGGTACAGCCCCCCCCCCAGATAAACACAGATCTAGAGTGGAGAGGTGGCAAACCCCAAAAACAACCACATCAGGCTTCAGGTTTCATGGGGCTTGAGACTCAGCTGGGTCTTGGTGAAAGCAAGTTTTGACTCAGTAGGTCTGAGGCTTCTGAGCAACATCCAGCTCAGAGTCAGTGCTAGAGAAACTTCCCATGACAATCATTTTTCCTACCAGGACTTTGGACAAAATGTGGAACACAGTGCTTAGAGTCAATATTCTGTGGATAGACAACAGGGGGCTGCACTAGCCTGGGCTGCTGTCAAGGATGGGCCACACCCTTTGGCTGTGAAGGCCAATGTATCCTGAAGAGAATGGTGGGCCGAACCAGCTGAGTCCCTGCACTTCTCCACAGTGAGGGACCTGCCATTGACAGCCAGCTGGAGCTCCCTCATGCCAGCCATAAACTGACTGGGATACTTTAAACAGGACATGAGTGTTTTATCATTTTAAATTGTAATATATGTTTAGATTGCCTCTTCTAAGTTCACAGACTGCAAGAGGGCCCCAGAATCCAGTGTGGGCCCTGTTACCTGCATGCTGAGGATACCGTGCCTTCTGGATAGCCTCAGCAGCATGCTGGGCTGTCTTACTTATCCAAGCCCTTTTGAAGCCTGGAGGGGGCGGGAAGATAGGAGAGGAGCAAAACTTCCCTGCACAGACAGCAGCAGCCTTACTTCACAGCAAGCACAGCACCCAAGGGTGTCATCATGTCAACAACGGAAAATAACTCCAAAAGTGTGCAAAAAATAGGCAAGACCGAGCACAGAGCGCTGCATTCCTATATTTCCTCCCAGGTTACCTGTGAAAAGGGTGAAAAATCCTGAATGATGTCTAACCGAAGCCAGGATTTTATGAAGAGGCGGCCGGTAGGTGGGAGTGAGGCTGGCGGTGGACTGGATTCCCTGACCCGTTCCTTGGCCCTTGATTCCATCCTCACAAGAAACCTACTCTAGCTCTTCCACCGAGTTCTGTAGCAGACACAGGACACCGTGGATGGGTCTTTATCACCTTAGCCATAACCAGGCATTTCTCTCAGTGTCCTGAATTGCTCTTTTTGGAGACTGTGCTCAGGCACATGACTGGGAGAAAATAATGAAGTCCAGACTGGTCTTGGCAATTGCTCCCCATCATGGGATTCACACGTGGAAAAATGTCTGGTTCCTCTTTTCTCTCTGTGAAGGGTTTTTCTACAACTCCACCCAGGAGAGAAGGCACAGCTTGACCTGGGATGTGTGTGCTCTGGTCCGGGGAAAGGGGTGGTGACTGTACATGGCCTCTTCACTAAGAACAACTCATTCCTTGAAGAAGTGTCAGGAACAAAATCAAACCCCGCTTGCTTCTCAATACCTCAGTTCATCCGGGAGAATGCTGTCAATCATTTCCACTGGGAACATTTCCTTACTAGCTTTAGCTTGTCTGTAGGTATTTAAATAAAAGTACACAACCACTTCCACGGTGCTTTGAGAGCTTCCCTTTTAAAGCACTATATGTTCAGAGGAAATTTAGATCTTTGTTTGGCCACCAGAAGGTGATTAAATTACATTACCCAAGGTTATCAATGCCTTTGACAAGGCAAACACCCAACCTTCTCATACTGCAGTGCTCTCAGGATTTTCCAAATAAATGGGGACACAGGGATAGCATGTGCCAAAGGGGTGACTTAGCAAGGCTGATGAGCTGCTCCAGATGCATCCCTAGGTGCCCTTGCTTTGTTTTCTTTCGATTCCTAGTTCCCTTCCCACTGCCCGGCCCCAATCTGTGAGACTCCCATGAATGCATGGCCGGTCTTATAGTCGTTAATGCAGAGGAATGCTCGGGACAGGAGTTACTTTTCTCACCGCTGTGACAGTGATGACCCAAAACAGAACAACTCACAGAAAGAAAGGATTAGTTTGACTCACGGTTTGAGGCAACACGCCATGGCAAAGGCAGGTGGGTCACCTGGACACGCTGCATCCAAAGTCAGAGATCGTGGAGAGAAAAATGCTAATGATGCCCCCACACCTCAATATGTTATTGGGTCTGATTAACCTTTTCTGGAAACATTCACGGACCCACTCAGAAATGTGTCTCCTCAGTGATTCTAAATCTTTGTCAAGTTGAGAATGAAGATCAATCATGGAAAGTCTACCCCTCAAATCGGGTGCATGGTGGTGCACACCTTTAGTCCTCCCACTTGGGAGGCAGAGGCAGGCAGAACTCTGTAAGTTTCAAGGCAGCCTACAGAGCAAATTCCAGAGCAGCAAGAACAGTTACAGAAACTGCCTCGAAATAAAAAAGTCTACCCCTTATTAATTTGATACCAAAACACAGCCACTTTTGGTCATAACATTTCATTCCTCATCATCAAAGATTATGGTTTTCTCATAATGAAAAATATTTTATTTTAACCTGTGTCAAAGTCTGTGTCTTAGTTAGGGTTCCACCACTGTGAAGAGACATTTAATTGGGCCTGGCTTACTGTCTCAAAGGTTTAGTCCATTATCATCATGGTGGGAAGCATGGTGGCATGCAGGCAGACATGGTGCTGGAGAGATAGCTGAAAATTCTACATCTGGATCAACAGGCAGCATGGAAAGAGTGATACTGAGCACGACTTGAGCATCTGACACCTTCAAGTCCACCCCAGTGACACACTTTCTCCAGCAAGGCCATGCCTCCTAACAGCGCCACCTCAGTCTGCAGAGTTTTAACAGTTCTGCTGTAGTTCAAAAGGAAAGAGTTAAAGTCTTCTAAGAATCAAGATATTCACTAAACTCTGATCTATAAAATCAAAACATGAGTTACATACTTCCATTATATGATAGCACTGAATAAACACTGCCGGGGAAAGGTGCAAAGAAAAATCAGACCCAAACAACATAGAAATCCAGCAGGACAAACATAAACCCATGGCAACTTAGGCTTCACCTCTGTAGCGCTATGCAATGGCTCCTAGGGCTTTTTTTTTTTTTTTGTAGGGATTCTGACCCTGCCACATATTGACTGACCTCAGCAGCTTTCTGGAACTATGGTGCAAGCATCTATAATCCTATAACACTTGTGTGTTCATGCTTGCAAAACCATGTGGTTACTGCTGCTGGATTTGGCGCAGTTAAGGGGCATTCTGCCTGGCTTCTGCCATAGCTCCAGCCATGGTGTGCTCTGGCAGCCTGAGCTGGAAACCACTTTCTCTAAGTGGTTGTTTTCAAGCACGGCTGCCCCTCAGCAGCCTTCTCGGTTAAACCTCTCTCCGCTCAAATTTGCATTTTTGCAGGTTGCATGTAGGTGGACTTTTCTGTCCTGGCTGGCAGTCAGTTCCCAAGTAATCACACAGAGACTTATTATTATTTATAAATAGCTCCGGTTTGTGACTAGCTAACTTCTGTTTTTTTTTTTTAATTTATCTATTTATTTTGTTTTTCGAGACAGGGTTTCTCTGTAGCTTTGGAGCTTGTCCTGGAACTAGCTCTTGTAAACCAGGCTGGCCTCAAACTCACAGAGATCCGCCTGCCTCTGCTTCTTGAGTGCTGGGATTAAACGCATGTGCCACCACCACCCAACTGCTAACTTACGTTTCAGATTAACCCTTAATCCTCATCTACATCCTGCCACGTGGCTTGGTGCACCTCTTCTCGGGGAGGCAAGTTCATCTCCTGTCCATCTCCTCGAGATTCTCAGACTCCTCCCTCCTTCACATGCTCCTTGTCTGCAGGTCCCCCTATCATCTACCTGTTCAGCTATTGGGCAATCAGCTCTTTATTAACCCAATCACAGTGACATATATTCATACTATAAAGGAATACTTCACAATTATGGGCTTTGATGGTTGGAATCTTGCCCTCTTATCTCCCCATGAAGATAAAGAGGTTCCTCTTAAGTTCCGCGTCAACAATTGAAGCTGCTTTTCCTTGCTGAGGCTTTTCCATGACTTTAAACTCACTTTCTTTACCAAAAGACCTATTTTTTTATTGTTCATTATTCTTTTTCTTTAATTGTAAATCTAAATAAGAGCATTGAGTAACAAGCATGCTGCAACCTGGATGGTTTGCTGTCTCTAAGTCTTGTTTGTCAAATAAATTTGTCCATTACTTCAGCATTCAACTACACCTACACTTTCGAACTTTAGGTGGGAAAATGGGACAGGTGACTTCTTGTCCAATTCCTGATGAAGTCCTTGTTCCACTCTGAAACTTCACGAGCACACCTTTTACTCTCTGCCTCTCTGTTGATGTCCTGGTCTTTACCATTCCCGTCAGAATGGTCCATTGGCTGTCCTGGGTTTGCAGCATCCTGGGGTGTCTCCAGCACGAGGCTCCAAACCCATCCCTATTCTCCCCACGAGCTAGCTCTAAAGGGTTACCACTGGTCAGGTTTGTCATAGCAATGGCCCCACTCCTGGTACTGATGTTCTGTATTGGGTCACTTTTCTCATTCCTGTGATAAAAATCCCTGGGAAACCAACTTAAAGAAGAGTTTGCTTCGGCTCACAGGTTGAGTTGAGGTTCATCCTGGCAGCTATCACACTGGTCGTCTGTAGTCCCTGAACAAAGTGGGGGAGGGGAAGGGATGCTGATCTGGTGCTCAGCCCATTTTCTCCTTTTAAAGTTTTATGCTGGGATAAAACCGGACTCGCTGAACATAGTGGACAATGAGGACTACTGAGAACTCAAGAACAATGGCAATGGGTTTTTGTTCCTACTGCACGAACTGGCTTTGTGGGAGCCTAGGCAGTTTGGATGCTCACCTTACTAGGCCTGGATGGAGGTGGGTGGTCCTTGGACTTCCCACAGGGCAGGGAAACTTGATTGCTCTTTGGGCTAACGAGGGAGGGGGACTTGATTGGGGGAGGGGGAGGGAAATGGGAGGCAGTGGCGGGGAAGAATCAGAAATCTTTAATAAATAAAAAAAAGTTTTATGCAGCTTTGGACCCAGCCCATGGCATTATGCTGTGCACATTCAGGATGTGTCTTCCACCCTCAGTTAAATCTCTCCGGAAACATCCTCACAGACACTCAGAACCGTTCTCCTAGATGACTATCTTACTTAGGGTTCCTATTGTTGTGACAAAACACCATGACCAAAAAACAAGTTACAGAAGAAAGAGTTTATTTGGCTCACACTTCAGGATTGCTGTTCATCACTGAAAGAAGTCAGGACAGGACCAAACTGGGCAGGATCCCGGAGGCAAGAGTTGATGCAGAGGCCATGGAGAGGTGCTGCTTACTGGCTTGCTTCCCATGGCTTGCTCAGTTCACTTTCTTATAGAACCAGGACAAGCAGCCCAGGGATGACACCATCCACAGTGCCCTGGGTCCTCCCCCATTGTTCACTGAATGAGAAAATGCCTTACAGCTGGATCTCGCTGAGACACTTCTTCAACTGAGGCTCCTTTCTCTGATGACTCTAGCTTGTGTCAAGTTGACACACAGAACCAGCCAGGACAATGATTCTACAATAGTCAAGTTGCTAATGAAGACTATCAGTAGTAAGAGTTCTTGTGTAGTGTTCTGTTCTCATATGTGTGTGTGTGTGTGTGTGTGTGTGTGTGTGTGTGTGTGTGTGTGTGTGCAGTGAGAATTCCTTCCCTGGGGAGAAGTAAATAAACATCTACCCTCTCTTTCTCTAAGACCCCAGTAACAAACCAATGAACCATTCCACCAAGTCTAAAGTCCAACTTGGAGAACCAATGAGTTTATTAGACTTACAAAGGGCGAGGGGTTGCTGCCAGGAATGCGGGTAATTTCAAAGCGGTCATACTGGGAAGTTCAGCCAGCACAGATGGCTTCTCCACAGGTTCATAAATGCTTGCCCTTCTGGTGTACAATCCGCAGTCAGCACTCTAGCGCCTCTTGAGACGAAGCGGGCAAGTGCAGTTAGAGCAGAATTACCTACAGATGGATGGGAAGGGCAGGAATGTTGCAGCTGGAACTTCAGTTGATGGTCCAAGGACTCCCCCATCACCTCTTTCTGTGATGGGAACATCTAAAGTCCAGAAGGTCTACCATGGTGGTGTCTGGGAAGCAAGCCCAGCTGATATGATGAAGATGGCAGCTGTTTGGCTCAGAGAAATGCTTCTCTCTCTCTCTCCCCTCCCCCCCCCCGTGTGTGTGTGTGTGTGTGTGTGTGTGTGTGTGTGTGTGTACACGAGGAAGCTAGAGGTCAACCTGGGATGTCATTCTTGAGACAGGGTTTCTTACTGGCCCAGAACTGGCCAATCAGAAAGCCCCAGAGATCCACCTGCCTCCACTTCCCCCGCCCTGGGTTTACAAGTGCACACTATTATGCTTAGCTTTTTTACATGGGCTCTGGAGACCAGACACAGGTCCCCGAGCTTACACAGCAAGCACTTTACCAACTGAACCTGTCCTTCCAGCATCTGTCCTTCCTGCTTTTGATACAGAAAGTGGAGAGAAAGTTGGGAGGGCGGGGGCAGGACCTGTACTATAGTCAGTCTGTGAGCATTGTTCACAACAGCTCATCTGGAAACTGAGCTTAGCTTCAGTGATTCTAACTGATAGCATCTCGCCATTGGCCCCATTGGTCACTCACAGGCACTAGTCACATATGGCTCCTCAGAGTGTAAAACGAAATCTTACTATGTCTTCTATAGAACTTAAAATCATAGGTGATGTTGGCCTCCAGGCATTAGAAAGCAGGAGTCTAGACAGTTAGAAAGCTCTTCGTGGTGTTAAGCTTAAGTCTGCCTTTTGAGCTCTTTTGATTTTGCCTTCTGAACAATTAACAGAATTCTTTAATAGGACAGTCAGTTCAGTATTTGAAAACAACTCTTCCCCATCCGTTTATGACATGTGTTAGATATTATTTATCTGGCCTTGGAAGACATTGAGCTGGATGATTTTGTGAATAGCCTATCTGACTGTTGCTGGGCTCTCAGGGAACAAACTGAGTTCACAGCTGCCCCCTTATCAGTGGTGAGTAGTCACTCAAGAGTTCAACCAGAGAACAAGGAGTGTTCTTTTAATATGAGAAAAATGCAAAACCCTCATAAACAGAGCCTGGGGATTATGGGAAGGGAATCCTACTGGGCTTTGCCATCATCCCCATTCTGATTGTTGGGGACCCAGCTCCACACGGAGTGTGGTTTGTCTGGTTGATGCTTTTCATCTCGGAGGAAAGGGTCTTTCTGAGCTGCTCCCTGAGCTGCAGTGTCCTCCCCATTCCCACCCCAGACTGCCAGTCTGGGACAGGTAGTGCCACCATCACATGGGCCAGAGATACTACTGCAAAAGGCAGTGCCCATGATTTATAATTTATTACAACCCCACCTATCTCACCGGATTTCCTGAGCCATTGGCTACTGAGCTGGGAACCCGAGTTTGGATTCCAGAGCCCTTGGGAAAAGTAGGCATGGTGGTGTGCATGTGAAATCCCAGCATGGGGAAAGTGGAGGCAGGGGCTTGCTGGTTAGCCAGTTCCAGGTTAGTAAGAAACACTGTCTCAAAAATCAAGGTGGCTGGGTGGTGGTGGCTCATGCCTTTAATTCCAGCACTCGGGAGGCAGAGGCAGGCAGATCTCTGTGTTTGAGGCCACACTGGTCTACAAGAGCTAGTTCCAGGACAGGCTCCAAAGCTACAGAGAAACACTGTCTCAAAACAAACAAACAAACAAAAAAACAGACAAACAAAAAGTCAAGGTGGATAGTTTCCTGAAGAATGAGACACCAGGTTGGCCTCTGGCTTCCTCAGAGAATGACTGCCTGTTACTGTATCTTGAACTGCTTAACTGTGTTTCCTTCTAGAAGTTTCAGTGTTTGGGTTCCATATTAAGGTCTTTCTTCTATTTTAAGTTGATTTTGATTTAGACATCACAAGTATTTATCAAATTCAGCAAATGAGTGTGTGTGTGTGTACACTCATATCCTCCTCTAAATGTTTACCTTCTCAAGGGAAAAGTATTCTCTATTGGAACCACAGTAAAATCAATCAAATCTGCAAAGTTAATCTTGATGAAAAATAACCCAACCCAAGGACTGAAAAAACATTTCAATGTAGGGTCCTGGTGGCAAATATTTCAGCCTTACCAGGGTGCGTGCTCTGTCACATGTCTTGAGTTTTGCAGTTGAGAACGCGGCCACAGCCAGCACATGAATGAATGGGCGTGGCTACATTCCAAAAAAACGTTATTTGTGAAACACTGGACAGCCTGATGCCGGCTCACAGGCTGTGTTTTGCTGTGGATCTAATCTGCAGTGTCTACCCAGATCTCACCCATATCCCAGGAACGTGCCAAGGCTTTGCCTTTCCAGTCGCTGAGCGTCTGGGTTTCATTCTAACTGGGGCTGTTTCTGATCCGTCTTCATCTCTCACTGACAAATCCGAGGACAGGACGGTGACTTCGCAACATGTCCTCCATCCTGGGTCTGTCTTGTGTGTCTCTGTCATTAACATGTAGTTTACACTCGCCACAAATTCCGTGTGTTGCCCGTGTGCCAACCTTAAAGGTGACCTGACCAGGCTGCTGACGACAGGGCTGCCAGTCTCAGCCTCTCTAGCGCTTGTGTATGTGTATGTGGGGATGCCTGTGTGGATGAGGTTTGGGCTTGGAAAAACTCCCAGTTCCCAGGCTTCCATCCGCTCGTGCATCTCCACAGCTGAGCCTCCCTCACCTCCATCCTCTCGCGCATCTCAGCAGCTCAGCCTCCCTCACCTCCATCCTCTCGTGCATCTCCACAGCTGAGTCTCACCTCCATCCTCTCGCGCATCTCCACAGCTGAGTCTCACCTCCATCCCTTTTAACAGCTTCTCCATTGTGACCAGCTGAAGGTATATAACTCCATCAGGCGTTTGCTCAGCTCTCTGTGTCTGAACTTCCAAGTCTGTGGCTCTGCAGGTGAAGGGGGTGGCAGAGCACGGTGTCAGGGGTGTGTGGACGCCCCGTCACATACAGGACAGAAAGACAGCTGGCTCTTGGCATGACTTAGGGGATCTCACGAGGCCCAGGAGGTTTTAGACAAGTACTTGCAGAAGGCATGCCCTCCATGCCCTAATGAGCTTCCACGAGGCCCCGCCTCCTGGAGTTTGTGACCCTGCACAGCCTGGGGTCAAGCCTCAGTCTAGGGGCCTCTGAGGAGGACGGAGCATCCAGGCCACAGCTGTTTCCAAATGGAGACGTTACACGTGTATCATTCCCTCCACATCTGAGCTGGACCGGTCCTTGGCTCCTGCTGCTTGATGTATCGGGACGGAACTGTGGCTTCTTTATTAGCTTGTATTTTTTAACGAGCATTATTTATTGCTGTGATTCTGGCTCCTGGCCCTTTGGAAGGTCTCCTGTTCTTTGACCTCCTCTTCACTTTCTGGTGTAACACGTTCACAATGTCCCAAGCTGTTCTCTACCACCGGAGCTGGAGTCAGCTTTTTCTCTGAGGAGCTCCAACTCCTTTTAAAGAAGAAGCTTTTGGCTTCACTAATTTTATCTATCATTGTGTGGGTTCTATTTCAGGCATTTCAATTTTTCATTATCTGCTTATGTAAGCCTTGATTTGCTCTGTTTCTAAATTATTGAGGTGGACACTTAAGTGTCTTATTTAAACATCAAAAACACAAAGCTAGCTCTGAGTGGAACTATGATTCCATAGATACATTAGTATGCTTTGATTGTCTTTCATTCATTTCCTTTCTGATTCCTTCTTAACAGCACAGTTTAAAATTACAGAATTTGTGGAGAGTCTCCACACTTACTGCCACTGGTTCCTAATTTGACCTGTTGTGGCCATGGAACACTATGGTTCGTGACTTTAAGCCTTGCACGTGGATGGACACTTTCTTCATGGCCCTGAGCACTCAGTTGCTCAGGCCCGCTAAGTCTTGCTGATTTTCTGTCAACTATTAATTATGAAGAAAGAGGAATTGAAACTTGCAGTTAAAAACTGTGGGTTCAGGAGCTTAAAGATGTAGGCATAGACAATGGCTTTCTGAGAGACTCCCAGCATCTCAGAAAATAGTAGCAAGAACTGACAAACGGATTAGAGCAAAGAAAAAAAAAAGTTGTGTAGCAAAAGAAAAAGAGTCATCAGAGTGAAGAGACAGCTACAGAGGGAACAGACCCTGGACAAGGAGATCTCTCTATCTGTACACACTGGGTGGGGGAGCTCTCTCTATCTCTACACACCGAACAGGGGAGATCTCTCTGTTCTACATGCCAGATGGGGGAGATATTTATTTCTGAAAGATTAATGAAACAAATCCAATCAACAATTGGGACAATGAATTTGTCCCTTCTTAAAAGAAATACAAATGGCCAGAATGTATTTAAGACATCTGCAAGTTTGGTCTCTTGATCCTGTATCACGGTTCTTGGACGTTGTTTTATTTGATGTCTGGGTGTTGCACTTACTCAATCCTGTCTCTCACCTCTGGTATTTATTCTCCTTAATCATATCCATCAGTGCTGGTTTGCCCTGCTCTTTAATAAAATTTTCTTTGCAACATTTCTGGCTGATGTTTTTCAAGCTGTTTCTCGCTGACTTTCTCTCCCATGCTGCTGGGCTCATGTCTCTGTCTTGACTCCCTTACTTTCCCATTCATCCTGTCTCCTTCCCCTTTGAAGCTGCATTTTTAGAAGCTGAATCCCTTTCCTGCACTTCAACCATTCCAGTATCACCAGATTCATTGATGGAAGAATTGTGATCTCTTGGACGTATCATGTTTGTCTTGCTTTTTCACATTTGTGTGTATGTTTCTGTGTTGCAATTTGCATATCTTCTGTATTTGGCTATTTCTTCTGGATGTATCTGGGCATCTTTTTAGTAAGCAACTGACTCTGGAGGAATCACTCTCACCATTAATTACTAATTGATATAGGGAGATGCTATGGGACAATGGTCTTATACCCTGTAAAGATTTGTCAGTTATATTGGTTTAATAAATGCTGATTGGCCAGGAGCCAGGCAGGAAGTATAGACGGGGTGACCAGAACAGGAGAATTCTGGGAAGAGAAAAGGCTCGGACTACAGTTGTCACCCAGACACAGAGGAGGCAAGATGAGAATGCCTCACTGATAAAAGGTACCAAGCCATGTGGCTAACACAGACAAGAATAATGGGTTAATGTACGATGTAAGAGTTAGTTAATAAGAAAGCCTGAGCTAATAGGCCAACAAGTTTATGATTAATGTAGGCATCTGTGTGTTTCTTTGGGACTGAAAAGCTGCAGGACCAGGCAGGACAGAAATGTCTGTCAATAGGAAGATCCAACCCATTGTGAGTAGCACCATTCCCTAGGCCTGAACTCTGTAAGAAAGAAGAAAGCTGGTTAGTGAGCAAGGAGACAGCATGGGCACGTTCATTTCTCCCTTCTCATTGTGGATGTGATGACAAGTAGTCTCCGGCTCCTGCCTCTGTGACATCCCTGCAGTGACAGCCTGCAACCTAGAATTGTAAGTTACACTAGATAATTCCTTGGCTGCAACTCTTTCTGGGTGATTCCAGGTTGTGTCAAGTTGACAGTTAAAACCAACCTTTCCCCTGAAGTTGCTTTTGGTTAAGCTCTTTTATCAACAACAATGAACAGCAACAAGAATGAAGCTAAGGCATACTGGAGATCCTCTTGTAGCCTCCTCCCAAGGGCTGGGCTAACCCACGAACCACACTCCCTGCTCTATTTTTAACATTACCAAAGTGGCGCCTGATTTCTGGTGTGTCTTTTCCCATCATTTAAATGCAACAGCACAGAGAATGAAATAATGGCCAGGATTTATACCCTTCAACTCTACAAATACCACTGCATCATCTACCTGGTTCTCTGCCACTGTTCTCAGGATAATGCTCCAACTTTGGCTGCTGCATTTTTTTTTAATATGCTGTCTTTGCTCTTCTGTAGTTGGTGTTTCCTGGTGTAGACGTCTTTGCATTTACCCTGTGGGGTGTGCCTGGGCTTCCAGATCAGTATGAAATATTCTGGGCCAGGAATTCTAAGCGTTTACTTTCCTGCTGTATACCCTCCTCTTTAGAACTGAAGGGTGACTATGACCAGAGTCCACTGTGTCTTGGCCATGTCCATGTCCCACTGTTCCCTTCAGTGTTTCATTCAGTGCTGTACTGGCCTGATGTCCACTTGCAGGTTTTTTTGTTTTTGTTTTTGTTTTGAGACAAGGTTTCTCTGTAGATTTGGAGCCTGTCCTGGAACTAGCTCTTGTAGACCAGGCTGGCCTTGAACTCACAGAGATCTGCCTGCCTCTGCCTACCAAGTACTGGGATTAAAACTATGCACTACCGCTGCCTGGCTCTTTTGCAGTTTTTCTAAATTCTACCTCTGGCTTATAGGCATACCTGCTCCCTTTCCCCCACAGCACAGAATTCCAGGGAAATGGGCTGCTGAGGAGAGGCTCTCACTATCAGGAGTCTTGCAGGACAACTTTGCAGGTTATCCCTTTCGAGTGCCCATTCTGTCTCACCATCCTCCTAGAGGAAGCTTTGAGAAGGCTGTCCAGCTGGGGTAACCGCTCAGGATGAGCAAATGGGTCATCTTTGTAGAGCGCTCTTGACCATGGCTCTTGCAACTGCACTGCTTGAGGGCCAGCGGCTTTAAACAGGACACAGACTCAGCTGCTCCAACACTTGTGAGTTGGCCTTTGGGTGCTTCAGCCCAGGAGCAGAGGCCTCGCACTCAGCAGCATCTCTACTATCAGTCTTTTATGTCAGAAGGAAACCCACCGATCTGTCTGCGGTTAGAGCTGCCAACTCAACACAACATAGAATCTCCCAAGAAGAGTCTCAGCTATCTAGATCAGGCTGGCCAATGGGGGACTGTCTTGATTGCCTTACTTGATGTGGGAGACACTGCCTGAAAATGGGTGGCACCATTTCTTGGCATTGGGCCCCAGACTGTGTGGGTAGAGAAAGCTAGCTGAATATTAAACTTCTGTTAATTCATTCTCTCACTCTTGACTGCGGTTTTGGCCAGCTGCTTCAGGTTACTGCCTGTACCTCCCTGTAATGATAAACTCTACCTTTGCATTGTGAGCTAAAATAGACCATTTCTCTCATCAGCTGTCTGTCAGGAAATTTGTTAGAAGCAACAGAATAAAACTAATGCAGAAACTGGTACTGAGAAAGAAGAGTCGTAGCTGTGACCTGACCACATGGCTCTTAAAGGCCTTTGCAGCCATCCAGGGGAAGAATGTGGAAGTGTATGGCACGTTAGAGTGGACAAATGATTGAATGCTGGAAGCGCACCTCAGTGGGTAGCTCTGGGGGAGCTTAGAAGACTGCAAGGTTGAAAGAAACATGAACAGCAGAGGTCTGGCTTAGGGTCTCAGTGGGAACGCAGACCTCAACAGTAACTGGATAGGGGCCGTCTGCATGGCATTTTGGTCAAGGATCTGGATTCGTTCTGCCTGTGTCCTGACAACCTGAAAGAGGCAGATCCTAAAGATAATGGACTGGTTTGTTGGCAGAGGAAATAGCAAGGCAGGATGATGTTCTGGCTGGTGCTGAAGCAGCAGCTGTAACGGACAGATCAGCACCATGGCAGAGAAGCCTCCTGCCCTGCAGTGGGACAAGAGGAAAGCCTTTCCTCAGGTCAGCACAGCTGGTACAGCTGTGGTCCAATGGAGCCAGGCTGTATCCCAGGCTGGCAGCAGCCCCCAGCAGTGTTGTGTCATCTGCAAGATGCTGGTTTGGAATGTAAAGATGTAAGATTGGAGGCATCGCGGAGAACAGCTGAGGCTGTTGTAAGACTGTTAACCAGGCAAAGGTGTGTTACATTTGTTTATGCTGCATTTAATTATGTCAAGCTGGGTTGACTCTTTCACCTTGCCTGCCTAAGGCACCTGATTGATCTAATGAGCTGAATGGCCAATA
Organism: Alexandromys fortis; assembly: GCF_014885135.2. NCBI lineage: Eukaryota > Metazoa > Chordata > Mammalia > Rodentia > Cricetidae > Alexandromys > Alexandromys fortis. The sequence goes on from NW_026068020.1 coordinate 2,071,811, forward strand.
ACTAGGCAGGGCTGATGGGCTGAGACAATAGGAGATATCTAGAAAGAACGAATGGATATCTAGAAAGAGAAGACACGGAGGGAGAGAACGAAGGACATGCCCAGGGCAAGAAGCCAGGCAGATGCCAGACAGACAGATACAGAGAAGCAGTAAGATATACAGAAGTAAGAATGGTAATACAAACGTAGGTAAAGAGAACCAGGTTAATTTAAAAGAGTGATCCGGAAATGTGCCTAAGCTGGGCCGTGCACTCAAAACTATTAAGTCTCAGTGTCAGGATTAGGGAGCTGGTTGGTAGCCCCAAAGAAAAAGCCTGGTACATGTGGCTGGGCATCCTGCGGTAGGTGTGGAGAGGACCTGAGAAGCCCCTGCCTGAGCTGTCGTGGTGAAGTGTCAATTGCAATGGAGACTCCAGACTATTGGAGACACTGGAACCATGAGCCAAGAGGAGCAGTAGCAGTCAAATGGGGTCTGCCTGCCCGAGCCTGGGAGAGAAGCTGTGTGTGCTGCGGAGACAGAGATGGGGAAATGAAGATACCCATGGCCTTTGGGCCCAGAGTACATTACCAGGCCCAGGTGCTGGCATGTAGCTGCTGGGTTTGGGCTTTGATTTGCTGTGACTGTCCTTGTATCATCCTCTCCTTTTTTTCAGAGAACCAGTGTTTGCATGTAACTTTTTATTGCATAGCTCAGAGACTTTGGATTTTTAAAAGGTTGGACTTTTTAAAGACTTTGGGGACTTTAAAAGTTGGACTATATTGTGTATTCTGAAAAAAAAAATAGAACATGAGACTTTGGGGAAAGCAGATGGAAGGTTCTAGTTTAAAAATGTTTGTGTGTCAGATTGAGAAAGGGTGGAGCTGTCATACTTTGGTTAATGTGACACAAGGTACAATCACCTGGGAAGGGGATTAATATGGTAGTGTTTGATTTGATTGTCTTCGCTGATGCGGGAAGACCTGCTTTGAAGGTAGGAGTGCCATTTACTGGTTTGGGACCTGGGCTGGGTAAGAGGAGAGAAAACTAGCTGTGCACTAGCATGCATGCATTTAGTCTCCATCTACTCTTGGCTGTGAATGTGATAGCTGCTCCAGGCTCCTGCAGCCCTGACTTCCTCCCGGTGATGGGCCCAAAACTGTGAGCTGAAATAACCCCTTCCTTCTTGGGTCACTATTTGTCAGGGCAGTTTACCCCAGCAACAAAACAAACAAGGACACTGTCCAGTTGGATTCCCCATGTCCTAGGATTGGCTGTTTCTCAGTAGTGTTTAACTTATCCCACGGATACTGATTTTATGTAAATGAGCAAGTGCTGATTAAACATGCACACATAGGTATCTTGGGAAAGAACCCTGAACAGCTGATGCTGCACGCTGACTTCACCAACACATCAGATTGCTCGACCCATTATGGACATACACGTGGTAGCCTTGCTCTCTAGCCATCTGCTTTTGTGGAAACAAACCCAGTTCTGACCTAACTGCATTAAGCCCTTCTGAGGGTGGTGGTATCATGTCACCTCCCTGTGATAGGTCTCTCTCTCTTAGGGATCGATTTCCAGCATTTAAACTTTCAAGAGACAAACTATCTCCAAACCACAGCACCCACCTCAGTGGAGGACTCCGCAGTGTGAGGAGTGGGGCTTCCGATTCCTAAGCACAGCATCTTTCATTCAGACAGAAATCTGGAACCTAACCCAGTCTCTTCGCCAGTAGGCAAGGGTTAGACCCAGTGTCCATCAACCTCGAGAAGTAATAGCAGGACCGCAGATCTCCTGTAGCTGCAGAGAGGGACCATGAGTGGTCAGAAACCACTGGAATGTCCACAGGGACTCTAAGACTTCACCTTGGGTGTCCTTGGAAGATAATTCTGGTTGAGATGGGGACTGAGGAAAACTAAAACTAAAATGAGGCTTTGCAATGAGTTTCTGAATAAGGCTCACTTTATGAGGCTGCACAAAAAAAAAAAAAAAATTCCCTAAGCCACATAAAGAGAGCAACCTCCACCTGCAACCCAACTCCAGAGTTGTGCAGGCATGCTTCTCACTGGGGCTTCCTAAGAGCTGCCCCTTCTGGGTGCTGCAGGAGGCTAGAGGAGGTCCCTCATCAGCTTCTTGCTTATTTGCAGCGGTAGAAGAGAAAGAGAGTAAGAGAAAACTCACTCAAAGCCGGGTCCTACAGAAATCAAAAGGCAGGAGGGCTGGGGCGGGGTGGGGAACAGAGAGGGTGGTGATGGTGTACTGGGGACTGAGTTTGGAGCCTTGGGAAAGGCAGGCAAGCACTGTACTGCCAAGCAGTAGCTCTAGCCCCGAAGAGGGGCTTGTTTTCCACAGTTTATTACTTGACAATTTTATATAGCATATACCTTCTGGTCATACTCACAGCCCCACCCTCCCTCTCCTGTAGACAAATCCTACTCCTCCATCCAACAAGCCCCCTGCCCATCCTCAGCTCTTTGTGTTTTAGTTTTGCTTTGGGACTACATTGATAAATTTTTGTTTTGTCAACAAAAAAACCTTAACTGAGAAAATGTGTCCCTCAGATTGGCCTGTAGGCAGGTTATAGTCTCTAGGGGCAGTTTCTTGATTAAAGATTTACATTCAAGGGCCCAGCCATCTCCACCCCGGGCAGGTGGTCCTGTGCTGGACGACATAGCAAGTCGAGTGAACTGTGAAGAGCAAGCAGTAAGCAGTTTCATCCAGGGGTGGTTTTTGCTTCAGTTCTTGCCTCCAGGTTTCTGCCCTGACTGACCTCGGTGATGGACCTGGAAGCCCACACATGAAATTAACCCTTTGCTCTCCATGTTGCTCTTTGTTATGGGGTTTATCACAGCAACAAAAAGCAAACAGCAACAGTGACTCGCTGATTAGCAAGGACCACCCAGATGGGCATCGGCGTGGTCCGTCCATGTCAGCCACAGGCTAGGTAACTTGTTAGTGGCTACACCATTGAAGACAACAATTTCTCCTACCCCATTAGTCTGGAATGATCTACAGTTTCAGTCACTAATGTCTTCATACCCCATCCATCATGGACAATGAATATTTGGGCTGAAAGATTTCTAGATTGATACATGATGAGAAAAAATATTTTGTTTTTAGGAAGAAAAACATTGTTGAGCAATAGGAACAAATGTAGTCTTATTTTAGGAGTGTGTGTATTTGTAAACGGGTGTATATATGTAGAAGGCACATATATGTGCTAGTGTGTGGACATGTGTGTACATATGAGAAGTCCAGAGGACAGCCTTCGATGTCATCCTCAGGAAGGCCATCCACGTCCTTAGGGTCAGGGTTTCTTATTGGCCTGAGACTTGGTTATTCTGCTATTCTGCCTAATCAATGAACCCTAGGAATCCACCTGTCTCCACCTTCACAAGATCACAAACGTGTGCCACCACGCCCAGCATTTATGTGGGTTCTGGGGCCCAAACTCTGAACTTCACACTTGCAAGGCAAATGCTACTAAACTGAACTACTGTCCTAAAAGCTTTCTTTAAAAAGTGTGATGTGTGGCGTGTTATATAGTGTGTGTGATATGTATGGTATATGTATGTTGTGTGTAGTGTGTATGGGGGGTATTGTGTGTGGTATATAGTGTGTGCTGAGTGTGGTGTGTATGGTATTTACGTATGTGTAGTGTGAGAGGGTGTGGTGTATGTATGGTATATGTGGGGTATATAGTGTATGTGTGTTAAGTGTGTGTAGTATGTATGGTATCTTGTGTCTGTTATGTGTATGTTGTGTGTATGTGGTATATGTGAGGGGTGTTTTGTGTGTGTAGTCTATGTATTGTGTATGGTGTGTTGTGTATGTTGTGTGGTGTGTATATGTTGTGTGTAGTATGTGGTATGTGCGGTATATATGGTATGTGTAATGTGTGGAAGGTATGTGATGTACTCATAGATAATTCACACGCTAACAGCTAACTTCTGGCATGGATCAGTTGGCACCAGCAGCATTTACTGAGCCTGCGTCTTTACACACTTCCTGGCCTAGCCCGTTCTGTGCCAGGCAGTAGTCTGTAGGCTGACCTTCTGTACTAGTACCAACTCCCTAAGACTCTTCCAGTCAATGGCCTTGCCACCTAGCAGCGCTGTCCTCTGCTCACTCTGGGCCTTGTCCGTTAGGAGGAGGAAGTACTATTTACCAAGAAAAATCAGACATTTCCAAGTCAAATTAAGATCATCTGCCACCAGCAATGTGACTAATTGCTAATTTATGAGCATGAAGGATGGCCTTGTAAACTATGACACCACTGGCAAGGCAGTCACCTGAGATGACACTCCCGTGTGTGCAGTATGCACACATAGGCAGCTGAACCCCCTGTGTGACCTACCCTCGCACTCACTACACACCACGCTCAGCACGAGATCTCCCGCTCTATCCACAGCCTCACTCAACAACTCCGTCTATGTCATCAATCCCAAGAGGACACATCTGAGTCTACCCCACTGCGCTACTGAAAACAGGAGCCATCCATCCGTTTAGACTTCGTACCTGGTGTCTGCACCGCTGCTATCACTGCCTTATTCTCAACACTGGCTTCTGTAGTCCTCATTTTGCCAACTGTTAAAAACATTTTAGCATGATTTCCCAGGATTAAATAAAATGGAAACTTAAAAAATACTGTCAGATCATTTTTAAAGAATCAATGAAAACAAATTATGTAACTCACCAGAGTCACAGGTAAAATAGTTTCTCAGTGGTTCTCAATTTGTGGGTTGCAACCCCTGCAGGCTCAAATGACCCTTTCACAGGGGTCACCTATGACCATTGGAAGATATTTATATTGTGATTCCTAACAGTAGCAAAATTACAGTATTGAAGTAGTAATGAAAATAATTTTGTGGTTAGGGTCAAAACACGAGGAACTGTATTAAAGGGTCGCGGCATTAGGGAGGTTGCGAACCACTGGTCTAGGGGAAGAATCTGAGAAAAAGAGGATGAATTTGAACTAAACACATTATAAGCATGCATGGAATTCCTAAATAATAAAAAGAAAAAGGTTTTAACTCTTAAATAAAATATTTCTGAGACAAGGACAAACTTATAACTATACTTACAGTAGACCAAGATGTGAAATTTCTAGAAAGAGCTTTAGATGGAACCGTTTAAGAATTCAATTAAATATTTATTGAACAAATGCAGAATAAATGAACCAGGGCTGTTTTAATCTGAAGATACATTAACCACCTCAAATCTTCAAGGGCTGTCATACAGGAACAAAAATGGATGCACTCAGCATTTCTACAGGATGGGAGACACAGGAAGGCTGCAGGGGCCTCCCCGGCTCTGGAGCTTCCTTCAGCACACAGCGCACTCCATGCCTTTCCCTTCTTCTGAAAGGAGACATCAGAACTTAGAGTTCACGCGAACACATCAGCTGCATTCTAACTGTGCACGGTCCACCTCATGCAATGGATGCTTGCGCATACTGGGAAAAACTGTAGCACTGACAAGCCCCTCACCAGGAGACAGTCTCTGCACTCCTCAGCGATTTCTGACCCTACAGCAGTGATTCCTTGTTCTGGGGTGGGAAGAAAGCACATTCTCCAGAGTGTGAGAGATAATGAGGGTTGGTCACTGCCTGGGGACAATCCTCCACAAACCCCAAGCACATCAATCCAGCCGGAGGCCAATGGTATGCAGGAGTGTGGTGTGGTCCACAGCACCCTCTCTGCTCCCTGCAGCAGGGCAGCTTGTGTTCAGAGTCCAGTCGCTGACAGAAACTAGCTGCATAATACTGATGGCTCCAACCTAAGTGATCAATACAGATGAGAACATTCAGCAGTGTCTGAGGAGGAAACTGTTCAATCCGCTTCATCTTCTATGTGCATTTTATCACACCCAAAGGACACCGAGGTGCTCGCCCTGTTCAGTAAACTTGGAATAAAACTCCATGTCTGTTTGCCAGTGACAGGGGCTGAAGGTGAATCTTGAACTCAGATCTATCAGTTTTCCAGAAAAGCCACGTAGTCGGTCAGCCTGGCGAGCTGCTGCTCGTTGGGGATTGGTGGAACTGGGGCAGGCTCTACAAAATAACAAGGGAAGCACAATTGAAGTTAGTCAGTGGTGTGACCGAGCACCTGACCTGCCATCAGCCTGTGGAGGACTTTAATAAGGTAACTGTATGAGTGCTACCTGATCTTAGACAAAAACCATGCCTGTCAGAGGCTTGGAAGGTTTTGGAGAACAGGCAAGCTGTCTCCATTTTTACCAGCCTGGTTTCTCAAAGAACATGAACACGCCTCAGAATAACTGCATTTGCTGCAGCAGGCTATGTGAAGACTCAAACATGTCTAGCGTGCAGCATCTCTCTCGGACCACAGCGCTACCTGGACAGGTACCCACCTGTGTGTGAGACACGAGGTGAAGAACAACTCTAAGTGCATCTCATGTGCCTGGCCCAAGCAGAACACTGCACTGTCAACAGCTAGAGCAGCACAAGGACGAGGATCCAACCTCAGGATTTACACGCTAACAATGAATTTGGCACGCCAGGCTGTGGAGCCTTCTGCATACACTCCAGAACCCCAAGAGACCCTAGCATGATGGCAGGTAGTTCCATGTCTAGGCTAGCAGATATCACCACTCTGGCACAGCTACGGGGAAGCCTACAGTTTCCTTCTTGTAGCCACGTGTGTCACTACACATTTGCAGAATTTAATCTCTAATCATTACAGAAAATACATTAGCAAACAATGAAACACTTAACAATGTCCATTTGAAAACACGTACCTGATAAGGGAATAAACCTGTTAAAGGAAACATCCAGGGCTCCTGAGGCTAAACAGAAGAAGAAAAAGACAGTTACAGACAGCAACAGAAGTCACGTCAGGACTGTGATGCTCACCCCCACTACAAACACTTGCTTCTCAAATGGGGTGTAACTGTGCTCCACTTAAAACACTTTGCTTCCATCTTCCTTAAGATCTACAACTTTGGGGTTGAGGACTGACATTTGTCTAAACAATAAGCCCCCAGGGCAGCTGAGGAAGTAGGGCTGCTGCAGGACTATGATGAGGTAGCTCTAAAGACTTGGCAGAAAAGAACACTCCTGTACTCAGGAGGAAAAGGCAGTACAGGAAAGAACAACCCCCTCCCTTCCACCGCCCCGCCCCGAGGGTGAGATGAAGGGCAGGTATGGGGGTGGGAACAGTAGGGTCAGGGCAGGGCCTGACCTGAAAGGAAAGCTAGAACAACTAATCTAAAGTCAGTCAAAGTCAGTCATAGAACAGGAGTCTCAAGCAGGTGACCTTCCACGTCATCTGCTCTGATGTCACTTGTCTCTGAGGATTCACCTACCTGGCTTCCTGGGAAGAACCATTCTTGTGGCAGAGTCGGCTTGCCATCCTTGTTCCAATACACCTGAAAGTGCAGAGTTCACACACAGATGGGAGAAGGGCACAAGTCCCAGCAGGACCCACACCTGCCCCCTGTCACTGCACTAAGGGCCATACTCAGGTGCTGTGTATTTACTAGAAAGGTTACCACGGGGATTGGATAAACTTATTTTTGAAATATCCTGAAAATTCAGAAAGCCCCACTTTACTCTTTAGGGTATAATCACTGACAACTTTGGTCTTCTGCAGTAGTCACCTAATTAGTCTAATTCCAAATAGACCAACAGTTGTATTCTGCCCCTCGCAGCATTCTATAGTAGTAATGACTAATCGTGCAGGTGTGTGAGGATCCTGAATTTAACGCCAACACCAAAACCAACTGCCCATAAAATAAAATACAGCCACCCACACCACAACTTCCAGCACCCACTGTCCTGTGAGCCTGAAGCTGTTCTAGGCTCTGGAAATTAAAGAATAAATGACACTTGATGGCCTCGCATTTTAGTTGGAGAATCAAGACTACCAATCACTGTAAAACAAAGTAACCAAGTACATGCAGTTGCAACAAGTACCTGGGCGTGGCCAAGGAACCGGAGAAGTGACTAAAATGGAATGTGAGACAGAACTGTCTTTTTGAGCACGAAAGGGTAAACCTGGACAATCTGGTCAGATGAGAAGAGCTTTCTTAAGTAGTTGTGCAAATGTCTACACAGACGCCACAGGGACACTCCTGAGCTTGGTTACAGGTGCTACATGGAGGTGATTAAAAAAAACCCACCACCTAAATCCCAAAAATCATTCTCCTCGACTCCCAGAGGAGGAACAGAGAACCTATGCTTTGTGTGATTTCTGTTCCCTGTAGGGAAGCAGCAAGTCCAAGTACCTTTCACAGCTTCCTCCACAGGGAGGCCGACAAAGGCAGCGAAGTCATCTGCGATTATGGAGGTGTACGCCTGTGAGACCAGGGCGAAAGCACGTCTCCTCGTTGCATCTGTCATGGAGGGGGACGGTCAGCAGCAGGAACCAAGGGAACAGGACTTTTAAACACAGCTCTGTCCCATAGTTTTTATTTACAGGCAAGACTAGACCCACCCAAGCAGACACGGCAGCCAGAAGGTATGAGGGACCCATACTTTGAGTGAACACATACATTCCTCACATTACATTGGACACAAGCTAGAGGTGGAAAACAACATCCACAAGACCCCAGTCTTAAGAAAGCAAACATTTACCAATTTAGGGCACAAACATTTTCAGTTTCCCTTGCTCTCTATTTCACTTGCAAACACTAGCAGAACGGCTGAGATACAGCGGCCCCTCTCAGGAGGGTCTCCAACACAGGATTCCTCTGGTGCAGAAGCACAAGCCTTATCCCCACACCTGTCCCTAACCTCCAAGTGTGTCTCAAGTCAGGATCCTGAACCCCATGCCTGAAGGTCTGACTCTCAAGGGAGAGTGCTGCCAGGCCCCAGCACAAGATGTTCCTGGAAACAGCCTTCTGCATTTCCCGTGCTCACACACCTACATTAAGAAAACTCCAGAATGAGACAAATGCCCCACCCAACCCAGCCAGTCTTGCTGTCCAGTGCCCTTTTGGTAATACCAAGGCTCCTCCAGAAGGCTGCCAACCTACTTAATAAATATCCACAGTTGAGGCAACTGGACATAATGCAGGTCCCTTCAGGCACCTTGTGCTCCAACTAGTCCCCTGGTCCAGACTAATTTTCACAGTCCACACCTGGCTCTGGGCCCTGGTGTTTAAGGTCTGACAACACCTATTGCAGTGCTCCTGTGAGCACGGGCTTGCTGACAGTACAACTGGAACCAAAATGGGGTTATGCCCTCAGCCATGGGATTTCTCACAGGTCTGAAAAACTGCAGATACAATGGACCTGGAAATGGCTCAGTGGGTAAAGGCACTTGCTACCCAAGCCTGGAGACCTGAGTATGTGTGTTGCACCCCGCCCACCCCCCACCCATGTAAAGGTGGAAGGAGAGAAGCCTCTGACCACTAAATGCACACTAAATGCATACCATAGTATACAGAGTCTCCCCAAAACAACACACCGATGCTAAGCTGCACTCCTTCCTTTCCCACTAAGCCTAATGCTACCATTCCTCCTCTGCTGTCTTTACACTTACATCCTGCTTGAGTCTACCACCTCCAGTAGACTTCTAGAATGTCTTAGAGGTGCAGAAATTTCCCTATGAAGAAGACAGACATTCAGGGGGGAAGAATTAAGGCAGTAATGGCAGGAATATACATGCAGAAAGAAATGTGTACCATAACCCTCTCCCAGCATTTAAAATCACTGTCTATAGCTCAAGTGTTCTAGCCAGACTTTAGAGTGGGAATAGACAGGAGCCGATGAGAATGGAAAAGGAGAGAAGCAGGTGTGTGAAGAGGCAGAGGAGGGCTAACAAGAATGGAGAGCATACAGAGAGGCAGGAGAAAGCCGACAATGGATGCAGATATGCAGGCTCTGCATCCTAGATCAGCAGCCACATGCTTGCTCCCCAACTAGCCCTGCTGACATCCCTCCACAGCTCTGGAATCAATCATCTCTAGAGTCCAGTAAGACTGGCCCTTCATCCCCCCCTCAGGCTTTGGTGAGAGTGACAGCTATGAACAACTACCCCCTCGGTATTTAGCCAGCCTTTCTGGCTTTCCGGTAACAAACAGCTCTCCCACCAAGCTCTTCAGCCGAGACATCTCTAGTTTCCTCATGGAACTGAGTTGTTCGGACAGAACTGAAGGTGCTATGGCTTGAGGACTCTGTCCCCACCGGTCTGTGTCTGAGCTCCTGGTCCTCAGCTAGTGGGCGCTGTAGGGAAGTCGTGGGACCATAACAGGTGAAGCTGTGGTTGCTCTTGTCTAGAAAACCAATTTATAATACACCAAAGAGCAAAACATCAAACTCTGTAGCAATTCCAATCTGTTTTGAGCCTGTCCTCACCAGGCTGGCATTTTACAGAGAAAAGAATGGGACAAACTATTTGGGGAGCTGGGGATTTGTTAAATCCCAAGAAAAATCTTCATTGATAGAACAGTGTCTCAGTGTTTACAAGTTAACTCTCCAATTTTGTCTCCTAACAAGGAAATGAAGCTCAACAGGCAGATGAGCCAAAATGAAAACTCAAAAGTCTGGCCCCAGAGATCCAACTCCAGCATGCTCCACTAGATGGAATGGGTGTCTGTGGGCTGGAAGCAACTCTTAATTTCACAGAGAATCCAATGTGAGGGAGTACTAGAAAGAATAAACTCCACACAACACTCACTGGATGAGTAGGGAGCCCTTACCCAAGTCTTGCCTATGAATTTGCAGCCCGACACCTGAAAAAGGCAGCCTGTACTTACAAGGCTGAACCCAGTCCTGTCAATCAACCCTCCAATGGCTCCTCCCAGGGATGTTTCCACTACACTCAGACAGCCCCGCTACACTCAGGTGACGTCACCCCACACTCCTTCCCCTGCCCACGTCTACCCTGAAATTCAGCTCATAGTTACTGAAAGTAGCTATTTCCTGCTCTGTTTACACAGCTCTGTGTTGTGCTGATCCAGGTACTACTGCAGAGGGCTGACTGGTGCAGCTCCCCGGCAATCCTAACTCTCTGCTCCCTGGTACACCCACGTCCGTACCCTGATGAGGAACTTCACACCAACAGAGAGAACACACTGAAGGCAGGCAGTGACTACAGAGCTGAGGTGACAGGAGAGATCACTGTATGAATGTGTGTAACGGGGCTGGAAAGACAGCTCAGCAGCTAAGAGTCTGTATATGTTCCGCTCTTCCAAGACCGGAGTCTGGTTCCCAGCTTCCATGCTGCGTGGCTCAGAAATGCCAGGAAGCCGACCTCCAGAGGAGCCAATGCTGCTGGCCAACAAGAATGCAACATGCACACGGACATGCACCTACCCAAGCCAATAAAAGGAACAGGAAAGAGTGACCCAGAAAGACTGGAAGCACATGCAGGGGAGTGTGAGACAGGAGGGAGGCGGGACAGAGATGGTGTGTGTCAGTGCCACATCATGCCGGGCCTCTACCCTTTCAAAGCAACCAAAACTGAGCCCCTAGTCTCTGAGATTATTCATTCCTAAGATGTATACAGGGGACACAACAGCTATTAAAGGCCAGGGTTAACCAAGTCCAAAGTCTATGTATTTGAAAATACAAACTTAAAAACTCTTGACCCACGGATACCATCAACTTGTAGATTATTGCCTAGTTTCATCTTATAGCAAAGAAGCCTTTCACCAGGTCACATGTGTGGTTCATACCAGTAACACAAGGAGTAAAGGACAGAATGAGCTATACAGCGAGGACCCTGTCTGAGCCTTCCTGTCCCTACAAAGATATGATGGAGAGAAGAGATGGCTAATGGAGTAACTACAATGTGGAACCAGTAGTGACACCCTCGGCTCCCGCCATGCTCCCCAGAAAACCCCAGTAAGGAAATGAAGAATCAACTAGCATAGATCTAGAGCAAGCCTGAAAAACACCAACAAATCAGAACTGTCTACTTCTAAAGTGCACACGGACACAGCACAACACTACACATCCAAGGACTCCAAGGGCTGGACACAGCACAGGACTACAGCTCTAAGGGATCCAAGGCAGGCTTAGTGCGACGTGACTTTGAACCACAAAGAAACCCTACCTCTAAGGGCTTCCATGATTGGTTGCACAGTCTCCGACCACTGGTGGGCGTTGATGGTGGTATAGATCCCGGGGAAATCTCTCTGCCAGATTCGCTGTCCTACTGACCAAATTCCCCCAAGTTCAGAATTTGCCTGCAATAAATATTGTTGCCTTTGAAGGAATTCACTCTGAAATTATAATGACTGGATTGTCAAACAAAATTTCAGAAACGACACAAAATTTGTTAGCTATATCATTAAAACACACACTACTGGTTTTAGGAGACACAATTACTTTTCTAAGAGTTGTGTCCAACCTGCAGACCATAGGTATGAGCTGTGAAATCTTTCTCTTTTTGTAACTTGCGTGTCCAGTTTCAGACTATGAACTTTGCAAGTGACACAATGGTTTTGCAACATCCAAAGGTTGGATCTGACTGATTCTAAAATGTTATGAGCAGTAATGTCAATAATTTATATACTTAACATTTTTATACAACGATTATAAAGCATGAGAAAGTAAAAACGTGTTTTGGGGATCAACTATCTTAAGAACTCCTATTTAAACTGAAGATGCTGGCATTTACTCAGCTAGGACAAACTACTAGGAAGCTGATTAGCGAGGCTATGTCAAGCACAGAGCCTGTGTGCAGAGGTCCATTCATACCATCTGCTCTCCTGCCTCTGGTTTCACTCTTAACAAATACAAGTTCAGGGAAAGGAAGGACAGTGAAACAAAGTCTTCATTCTACTTGGCAAGAAACTTTTCTCAGATTATTGCATTAATCTCTCATCCCAAGTAAGAAATTGAATTAACAAAGTATCTTAATGCAGTGACTTTCCATGTAAACCACGCCAGTTCCCAAACAGCTGTCATTACAGGACCAAGTTGTCTACTGAAGTCTCCAGCCTTTCATTCTCCACCCACACAGAGGCAGGTCTAGGAAGCCTCATCAGCACATGAACAGACTCCTGAGCCCTGTCAGAGAAAGCTGGAGGGCTGTAACTTTAGCATTCTAACAACAGCTTCTGTAATGAGTAAGGGAAAGGAAAGACTGGAGGCTGTCATTTAGGGCCATGCCACTATCTTTAAATCAACAGGGACACACTGTGGAGTACTTACAGACTTTATAGCAGGTGGAATCCTCTTCCAAAGATATCTTGCATTATTCCTAATTTACAGAGATCAATTAAGAACAAGTCATCTTAGTCAATTCATGGGTTAATCAAGAGGTGAGAATTAGCCAATAAGAGGCTGAAACTAATGGGCCAGGCACTGTTTAAATGAATACAATTTGTGTGTTGTTACTTCGGGTATAAAGCTAGCCGTGCGGGAGCCGGACGGAAAGCAGGCCTGCTCGCTTCCTCACTACACTGAAAAACTCGGTTTAGTGTCTGTAAAAATATGACAAAGGGTTTGGAGCCACAGGGGCCCTCTATTCTCTAGCACCGTCCTGCTTCTGACCCAAGAAGACTAATTAAAAACAAACCTAATGCCTCCTGCCTTTCCCAGTGATCCCCTGGGTCACGGTTTCTCGGTGTACCCTTGGCTGTCCTGGAACTCACTCTGTGAATCAGGATGGCCTTGAACTCAGAGATCCAACTGCCTCTGCCTCCCAAGTGCTGGGATTTAAGATGCGTGCCTTCAGACAAAAGAGGACAGGTCAATGGCTCCTGACACTAGTCTTTCCTCAAGAACCTGCCACGGTTTTTAGATGTATGTAAAACACACACAACAAGAAACTCTAACTTAATGATTATTACGACTGAACGGGAAACAGTTATGACGGAACTATGATAAAAGACACCCACGGGCTATGTATACTTTCGCCTAATCTCGTGGAAGCTGCTGCTCTTTCTTACTACTTACATGTCATTCTGGAGCAAATACAAAGCCAGAAGCTGGCCGTACACTGGTGGTGTGGCAATTCCTCCAGGAGCCTACAGGGACCAAAAGAGGAGAAAAACCTCACTTCCTAATACACTTTCAGAAAAGGAAAAAAATCAGATGTAAAAAGTAAGCCCCTTTTCCAGTACTACTACAGATGCAGAAAAATCTTAGGAAAGTATCACGGATTAGAATCTGAGGAGAGAGTTTAGATCTGTTGTCGGCTGTCAACTACCTCCAGTGGGGTACAGTTTCTTTACATACACACAAACATTTAAGTGGCATCACCTCGGAAGGACTCAAACTTAAAAAAAAAAAAACCTCACAATTTCCTACAGAAATATTTCTAAAAGGTTCTTAAAGCACTGTGTTTCGGCCCACTATGGGAAAAAAAAAAAGGCTATACAAGTAAGCTAAAAAAAAAACCAACGGGTAGCTAGAGAGGACTTAATCCATTCTTTCCTTAATCCATTCGGCAAAGGTCTATTAAGCGCGCATCAACATGCTGCTGCCGTCTCTTTTAGTCGGGGAGGCTTTTTTCCCTATTTCTTTTGTTGTTTTGATTTTACGTAGCCCAGGCTGGCTTCCAATTCACCGGTAATCCTCCTGCCTCCGCCTCACGTTTGCCCCATGAGATTCCTATGGCACCGCTCCTAGCCTGGTTAGTGAACTTTTTATCGTAACATTACAAAGAAGCGTCTCCCGACTACGGTCAGGAACCGCGGCGTGATGAATGGGGGGGGGGGATCTTCTCCCAGCAGGCCGCGGCCGGGCCCGTTGCCCTGGAAACGGCGCCCACCCGCCCGCCCCACTCTGCCGCGCTACCTCAAGCTCCTGGTTCTCGCACTGATCCAGCAGCTTTCTGAAACTGAAGGCGCTGTCCGCCATCACCGCCACTGGCATCTTCCCAGCCGCTCTCGCCGCCACCGCCCCGCCAGACCAAAGCACAAGTTGGCCCTCGGGGCGTCGCGCCCGCGATGACGTAAAAGCTGGTGTCGCTTAGTACGCACGCGCGAGCGTGCAGTCGCTTCCTGAGCGACGCAGAGGCGGAGAGAACGAGGCGGCGAGCGCTCTGGCCCACAGTCTCGGTGCTCTGGAGGACCCGCACCAGGTCCTCCAGAGAGAACCGGCATTCTGAGCCGAACCTCTCCAGTTGGGAGGGGCTGGCTGCGACTCAGGGTCTTCTGCTCTTGAGAGCGGAAATGCATCTTTCATAGGCACTGTTGCAGTGAGAGAATAGGAAAACCGTTGGAGCTCCATGTGTCTTGAGAACGCGGAACTGTACTTATGTAAGCTAAAGGTGTTACAAGCCGAGGAAATTCCGAAGCTGAAACTCTTCTTGGCTTGGGCCATGTACACACCGTTCTTTTAACAATGCACTTGGCAGCCTGAGACCCTCACCTCCACCTATTATGCTCACACACACCCTTTTCTGGAAAACCACCTAGTAACTGTCAGCAACCCAGGACCCCTGTGCACACCCGTGGGGAACTGCAGGCGCATCCTCTTCAAATAATGGGATAACTTTCTCCTCCTCCAACTGACCATCGAACAGATTGTATTCAACAATACTCCAGTTATGTTCGGGATGAGGACAGGAGGTCTGACCTGGCCTGAACTGGTTTTTAGGTGCCTGCCCCATAAGGCATACTGTGTTTTCTAAGTGAACTTTCTGGGAGAGTTTCCTATTTACTATCTTATGCCTATGCATACTTGTGAGTGCCTATGATTAAAATCAAATACATTATAGGAAGGGGCATGCACAGTAGGAAAAGGGATAACGCAGCTAAAATCTGTCAGTCAAAGCAGAGTACAATGCCCCTTAACCATCAAACTCCTCTTGAAGTCCATAAAAGCCACAAACAGTAACTGGGGCCCTGGCCTAGAGTCTGCTGGCTGATGCGGCCACTGTCGTTCTGACAACATGTTTCTGCAGCATTGCAATGCTATTTGCAAATCTGTGTGCCTGAGGATTCAGTTCTATGCATGAAAAGTAAACACCCAGCCCAGACCCTGATCACCAAAAACAGTACCCCCAGAATTCTCTACAGTTCCCTGAACATAGTAAGCCATGCCATGAGCATCAACGACTGCCCCTTTGCTGTCTCCCCAGGCCTAATTGGCAGCACTGGAAATTGGACCACAGCCTCAAGCATGGTAGTTCTACCATTGAGTTGTACCCCTAGATCTCCTTTTACTTATGGGGGGGGTGGGCAAGGTCTTACTAAGTTGCCCAGGCTGGCCTTGAACATGTGGAAGAATCTCCGAGCCTAACTCTCACTTCTCTCTCTACCTGTCTTCTCATCAGCCTTCCCTGTCTCAGTAGACTCCAGCACGGCATTGCCTCCTGTGTGCTCTCATGCACACACACTGTATGTGAGTGAAGTCTCTCTAGCCTGGGCCACTGGTGGGCCTGAACTTTGGTGGTCTCATGATAGGCAAGCACTCTTGATGTGGGATTTCCCTCTGTATGCTGTGATTACTTCTAATGAATAAAGAAACTGCCTTGGACTTATAGCAGGGCAAAACTTAGCTAGGCGGGGAAAACTAAACTGAATGCTGGAAGAAAGAAGGGCAGAGTCAGAGAGAAGCCAAGGAGCCACCAGAAAAGACGCTGGGAACTTTAGCTGATAAGCCCACATGGCGATATACAGATTAATAGACATGGATTAAATTAATATGTAAGAGTTAGCCAATAAGAAGTTAGAGCGAATGGACCAAGCAGTGATTTATTAAGCAGTTTCTGTGTGATTATTTCAGGTCTAAGCTAGATGGGAGGCCGGGAACCAACAAGCGACCTCCAACACACTCTTCCTTGCCCTACGAATTTTCTTTGAAGCATAAACCATATCTTTTTTGTTCTTCTGCTCAAACTCGTGTGAACAAAAGGATCCAGTACTTACCAGAAGCTCCACCTTATAGACTGCCGGACTGATTAGCGCCCCAGCGACTGTGGAGAGGTCGGAAGGTTGCAGGCTCAGAGTGTAATTACACTCTATCTTGGGCTGTCTTCACTTCCCTTGATAGCTATTCCTTGCCCGCTTGTGTCTGACCTAACAGCCCTCTAACGGTCAAGTGAAACCTTTGGAACTATATTAACTTCATGGGCTACTGGCTCCTCAGAACTGTGAACGCCCTGCTCACTCAATTATGCCAGGACTCGCTTCCCTGTGGTCATTTGGAGGTCCGCTGATCCTGCACCATTGTGTTCCCAGGAAGGTTTACATTTGAGCTCTGGCAGGAAAGTGAGGTCAAATTAGCATATAAAAGAAAGGATGCTGGAAAGTCCCTTCCCACCAAGATTGACAGACACCAGAGTCTGAGCGAAAGGAATGCGTGTACTCTGTAGATGCACCAGTCTCCGGTCAGTGCACACTGAGCTTTTGATCCTTCTCCAGCTCTGCCACAACTCTCAGAAGTACATCTTTGCCTTACTAAACTCTCTTCTTCTGTTCCTACCCAAGTGTCTCGGGCTAAGTCCTTGTTTAGGGAAAGAAGAACCAGGAAGTCCCTATGGGTGCCTACCGGGCACCCTATTTGCCTATAACAATGGTGCACTGTGAATGCTACATGGAATGGCAGTGGGCATGCATATGACCTATGACTCAGCTCATGTGTGTTCTCTGTGAGAGACCCAGGCCCCAGCAGATCAGTAGCCATAGCACAATCCCTGAGCACCCTGACTCTGAACCCAGAGCCAGTGAGAGAAACAAACCCAGGATCTGGAACCTGAGCCAGCAAAAGAAACACCTTATCCCTGAACCCAGAACCAGAGAAAAGCACCCTGACCCTGAAACCAGAGCCAAAGAAACACACTAGAATCAGAGCCAGTTGGAGAAATATGCCTTGGCCCTAAAATTAGAGCCAAAAGGCTAAAAAGGAGTAGTGAAAGAAATGCAGTTTGACCCTGAAATCAGAGCCATCTCTGCCCCCTGACCAAGTGAAACACAAAACCAACCAATCCCTGAGCAGGAAAACCCAACCAATCCCTAATCAGGAAAACCCAACCAATCCCTGAGCAAGAGGCAGTCCCTGTAATCTAGAGGCATGACCTCTCTCCCTGACTTTAGCCCAGGGAAATAGCTTCCCATAGTCTAGAGGTGTAACCTCCCCCTGACCCCAGACACCATGGTCTTCTCTCCCTAAAGGGAAGTGTCAATCAGAAATGGGCAACTCCTCACCCCATAGGGGGCAGACAATCCCAAATCTGTAGCTATATATGTTTGGAATTCCCCAAGGCCACCCTCTTTGCCTGGATACTATAAAAATCCCCTCCCTATTCTGTTTGGGGTCTCTCCTGCTCTTCTTCTTCTTCTTCTTCTTCTTCTTCTTCTTCTTCTTCTTCTTCTTCTTCTTCTTCTTCTTCTTCTTCTTCTTCTTCTTCTGCTGCTGCTGCTGCTGCTTCAGACGGATCGAGAGGCCTGAGTTAACTCACAATAAAGACTCCTTGCCTTTGCATCAGATTCGGTCTCATCATGGTGTTTTGAGGATCCAGACTTTGGGCATAACACTTTGTTGTCATAAAGGACCTCTCTAATAAAAACCACATTTTAGGGAAACATATTAAACACTTGCAGATAGCAATAGCTATCACTGATGATTTTAGTATAATGAAGATAGCTGTAAACGGATATAATTATGTTTAATGTTCTGGTTAGAGTATAAAGATTAGGGGCTAGGAGAGATGGCTCAGCATTTAAAAGCATATGTTGCTCTTGCAAAGGACCTGAGTTTAGTTCCTTCCATCAACTTCAGGCAACTCACAGTGCAACTGTCTGTGACTCCAGTATGGAATCTACTACCTCTGGACTCCAAGAGCACCTGCACATGCACACAGATACACAGACACACTAATAATAATGATAATAATAATAAATAATAATTTTTGCAATAGAATATGAAAAATT